>NC_136499.1:65579908-65679908 GCF_053919585.1 Euprymna scolopes
CTTTCTCTCTCGCTCTCTCTCTTTCTCTCTCTCTCTTTCTCTCTCTCTCTTTCTCTCTCGCTCTCTCTCTTTCTCTCTCTCTCTCTCGCTCTCTCTCTCTTTCTCTCTCGCTCTCTCTCTCTTTCTCTCTCGCTCTCTCTCGCTCTCTCGCTCTCTCTCTTTCTCTCTCGCTCTCTCTCTCTCTCTTTCTCTCTCTCTTTCTCTCTCTCTTTCTCTCTCTCTCTCTCTCTTTCTCTCTCGCTCTCTCTCTTTCTCTCTCTCTCTCTCGCTCTCTCTCTTTCTCTCTCGCTCTTTCTCTCTTTCTCTCTCGCTCTTTCTCTCTCGTTCTCTCTCGCTCTCTCTCTCGCTCTCTCTTCTCTCTCTCTTCTCTCTCTCTTTTCTCTCTCTCTTCTATCTCTCTCTCTTTTCTCTCACCTCTCTCTTTTCTCTTTTCTTTCTCTTTTCTCTTTTCTCTCTCTTTTCTCTTTTCTCTCTCTTTTCTCTCTCTTTTCTCTCTCTTTTCTCTTTTCTCTCTCTTTTCTCTTTTCTCTCTCTCTCTTTTCTCTCTCTCTCCTTTCTCTCTCTCTCTTCTCTCTCTCTCTTTTCTCCTCTCTCTCTTTTCTCCCCTCTCTCTTTTCTCCCCTCTCTCTTTTCTCCTCTCTCTCTTTTCTCCTCTCTCTCTTTTCTCCTCTCTCTCTTTTCTCCTCTCTCTCTTTTCTCCTCTCTCTTTTCTCTCTCTCTTTCTTTCTTTCTTTTTCTTTCTCACTCTCCTGCTCATTTTTCTCTGCTCTTTTATCTCTCACGCTCTTTCTCTTTTTTTGTCTGTCTCTCAGTTTCTCCTGCTCTCTTGCACTCTCTCTTACTTTCTACTACTCTCTCACTATTTTTTTGTGTATGATCTTGTAAATTTGTGTGAGGTATGGTCTCTACCAAAATCCTGTCTATTTGTGTATGTGTGTGTGTACACTTATATTTTCAAGATGTCCTGCATGATTGTAACTAGGAATCTCATAAAATTACTATTTTTTTCCCTTGTTTAGCAATCGAACGTTTTCTGATATTAGGCAAACTCACTCTCAAGTTTCTGTGGTTCTTCCAAATTTAATTTGCTAACCAACCTTTCGGTGAATTTAGGATATTCATGCTTCTGCAACAATGTATCTAAGAGAATACATGTTTCACATGACCATATCAACATGATGCTATCATTCTTAAGGTGACCTTGATGCTGACCAAGTGTAGTGTTTTCAGCAAATCCTCTGACCAAATACGATAATAGATGCTCAATATTAGAAATGAAGGGATAAATTGATACTAGAACTTCAGATTAAGTTTACATATGTGTAATGATATAGTAATTATGGATTAATTGTATACAAGGATTTTTACTGATGTTAAATTCTTAGAACTGGTATGAATATGTTATCTTTTATTTCTAAATTGTCATATATACATATGTACATAAGTTTGTAATAGCTGTCAAAATCAATGAAAATAAGAAATTACACCCTTAATCTAGATTAAATTTTTTTTTTTTTCGTCTGCAAGTTTTTCTGGGAAGATTCTATTAATTTTCTGATTGAGATTCAGCCTGGAGTCCCGGTCAGAAATGTTAGTCGAAATGTTGGTTGATCTGCATAGGCTCCTCGTAATGTAATATATACTCAATCTTGTTTACAAAAAATAAATAAAAATAAAAAAATAAATGGAGTCATGACAAATCAAGGGATACTATTATTATATAGAAAGGCTGGAAAAAAGGCAGAAAAAAAGTTTTTGGTATTTAATAAGCAAAAGACAATTGGACTAAAACCATAAAGGTATTAAACAACAAAAAAAAAAAATCAATTCAATTGAAAGAAAACAACTAGCGGTAATTTTCAACTGATCCATTTTCAAGAGTAAAGCGTCTGAATAACGTTTGAAATGAAACCTTAATTGCTAACTAAATTGTCATTAAAATCGAATGGAGTTGAGGAAAAAAAAAAAACTAAGCAAATATTGCCAATATTGCAAGGGAAACCGGAGGGGTAATCATTATTTGCAGATAAGTGCAGACAAAAAAATTATATATATTGATAAAATAGAGGAAAATTTATATCTGCACATGCAGAGCGATAAGGAGGTTCTGATGCATCTATTTGTTTTATAAACTCTTGAGTAGCTGTTTTTATTATTTTGCTGTTTGTACATTTAATAGTTATGATCAAAAACTTTTTAATCATCTTGTGTTTGTATTTTGAGGGCTGCATGAAGCAAACCAGTGAACATAGGACAAAAACATTTTCACTGCATCAAATAAAAAAAATTGCCTGATTGTAAATAAATTCAATGAGATAATCTGTTAATTAATTCTCTTCCATAACATTTTTTTTTTCTTAGGGTGATTCTCTTAACTGTGATATCCTGCTGGTCTGGAATGATGTTATTTCTATTTAAAACAGCACAGAATCTTGAATATTTAATCGAAACCAATGTTTTCAAATTGAATGAGATTATGGTACGTATCACGGCTTATGTAGTTGACAATGTTTCTGAAATGAGGTATTATTTATGTTTTTGGCTGTTATCTTCATCTTGGGTTGTTTAACTCGCCTGACTTTTTGTGGGTTACCGAAGTTGAAAAATACTCTCTTGTTGCAATAGCTAAATAAACAACAACAACAAAAAATTAATTGTACTATATGTTTATGATGCAATCATTAAGAACAGTTATATATTTGCATCCCAGAAGAAATCGAAACTACATTGTGAAAGCAAAGGTTAAAGAATATAAAATAATATCAGAGGAAATAATAAAATCATAAAAAAGCAATACTTGAATCTGAACATTCAACAAGCCATCAATACCAAAAGAAATTTGAATTAGGGACACACTACATACCAATTCTATTGAGATGCTTTAAAAGCCAAAAAATGTGGGCATAATAAAGACATTTACAGAGGGAACAAAGTATGTGGGAAGTGCGATAAATATGAACCAAACCACATGGAGAGTGAAGACAAAACATTTAAATCATGAAAACTATCATGAAGAACATCTTACCTATTCAAAAATGTCCAATATATATATATATATATATATATATATATATATAAAATGACCTTGTCTGTCTGAGGAATGGTTTCTACCAAACTCTCTAGTCAATTTTTTGTCTACACTTGAAACTTGATATATAGGGGATTTGGATCTGTGCAACAAATTCAATTTGGTTTTTAGTCTATAAAGATAACTAAAGGGTCAAAATTGAAACTTGGTATGTGCAAATATACATTTATAGGTTAAATGTTATTTTTTTTAACTTTTTACATATGTACGGATGTGCCTTAGAGGGTAATGAATAAGGCTAGAGAGCTGTTTTGGCTTTGATTCTAGCCCAAATTATTATTTTTTTTTTTTACTTTTGAAATTACTACTATATATTGGATACAATATAATAATTGGTACTTGTACAGTTTAATCAAGACATTAAAAAATGAAAATATCGAAAAATTTTTAAATTGTATGATTCCGTTATGGAATAAAGTTCTCCGAAAACGAAAAAAAAATTTCATCAAGTAGTTTTTTTTTTTTTTTTTTTTTTTTTAATTTTTTTTTTTTTTTTTTTTTTTACAGCGAAAAAACAATTTATGATACCGAGCAAAAAGTTAGATTTTTAGGAAGAAAAGCTAGTATTAAAGATGGGGAGGGAGTGTCGGCACTTTAACTGGAGTTATCTCCCCATGGTGTTTCTAAAATTCAAACAAAAAGTCCAAGATGTCTGCCTTCAACGCGCTCTCATAAAAACGTGTTTTTCCGCTGTAAAAAAAAACAAAACTACTCAAATTAAGCAAAATTTTTTTTTAGATCTTCAGTTCAAAACGGATACATACAATATAACCTTTTTTCGATATTTTCATTTTTTAATGTTTTGATTAAACTGTACAAGTACCTAATAATTGATATAGAATATTGGTTAATCTATCTATATATCTATAAAAGGGAAAAATGTGTGTGTGTGTGTGTGTGTGTGTGTGTGTGTGTGTGTGTGTGTGTGTGTACACTTCCCTACTTAATAACTCTATCAATTTTCGGTCTACAGACATGAGATTTGACATAAGGGGTATTGTGATTTGGGGAAATTCTTTTTAATCGGTTTTCGGATAGAAATTTGGCTGTTAAGGAGTCAAAGTTCAACGATTTGACCTTTTGAGAACTCTACTAAACTCTTTTGGGTCTAAACCCTTGAAATTTTAGATATAGGTTACTTGGACATGAATCTAACTTTATAATTTGATTTGAGCTCAAAACAACAAATCGGCCAATTTTTGAAATTTTACATAAAGTGTATTCAGACATAGGGCAAGCTGTTTAATGTTTTTTTTTTTTCTGAAAATTTAGCTTCCAAAGGGGTCAAAGTTCAAAAGATTTTACCTTTGCGATCTCTAGCAAACTATTAAGCCAATTTTGGATCTAAACATTTGAATTTTTACATAAAGTGTATTCAGACATGTTTAATCAGTTGGGCAAAAATTTGGCTGGCAAGAAGTCAAAGTTTACAGAGTTGACCTTTGCAGACTCTACCAAACTCCTCCACCAATTTGGGGGTCTAAACACTTAAAATTTTAGATCCCAAAACAAATGTTAAGGGGTCAAAATTGGGGTTAAACTTAAAAAAAAAAAATTTGACATCTGCTGTCTCTAACAACTTTTCTCTATGGTAGTTAAGGAAGCCTATTATAGAGAAAGGCATTACCGTACATATTCACGCCTTTTAATATATTCATATGCACATAAAGTTATGAATAGTACATAGGGCCTGAGCAAAGTCGGGCGGAATTGCAAGTATATCTATAAAAGTGAAATTGTTTGTGTGTATATTTCCCTACCAAACTACTCTACCAATTTTCAGTCTACAGACTCGAGATTTGAAATAAGGGGTATTGAGATTTGGGAAAATCTTTGTAATCGGTTTTTGGCTAGAAATTTGGCTGCCAAGGAGTCAAAGGTCAATGATTTGACCTTTGAAAACTCTACCAAACTCCTCTGCCAATTTTGGATCTAAACACGTGAAATTTTAGATGTAGGTTACTTGAACATGAATCAAACTTTTTAATTTGATTGAGCCCAAAATAATAAATGTTAAGGGGTCAAAATTGGAGTCAAAGTTAAAAAAAAATTTGACCTCTCTGCGGTCTCTACCATATTACTCAGCCAATTTTTGGTTTAAACATTTGAAATTTTACATAAAGTGAATTCAGACATAGGGCAAGCTTTTTAATTGGTTTTTGGCTGAAAATTTGGCTGCCAAGTGGTCCAAGTTGAAAGAGTTGACTTTTGCAGACTCTACCAAACTCCTTCGCCAGTTTTGGGTCTAAACACTTGAAATTTTAGATGTAGGTTACCGTAACTTTTTAATATGTATATGTGTATGCACATAAAGTTATGAACAGTACATAAGGTCCAAGCAAAGCTGAGCTGAACTGCTAGTTAAATAAAAAGTTAAAAGTACATTCTGCTTGTTCTTGCTGAACACTTAGGAAATTTTTGTGAAAAATTAGGGTTACAGAGAACCTTTGTCGAGATACTTTGAATGAATAAATGTTTTTAAATCTGGAGTGTGTTAATTCTCATTTAAAAAAATTCAAAAACATTTGTTTAAATTTTTGTATAAATATTTTTTAGGATTTTAATTAAGATTTTTTTCTTTTTAAATTAAAATATATTTTTCATTTAAATTTAAATCTTTTAAATTTAAAAAGAATTTTTTTTTTTGTTTTTTTTTTTGAGAAAATACTTTATGAAATTTAGTTATTTCTTCAATTTATAAAATATTTTTATCTTTCAGGGAAATGTTCTCATGACAAAATTTGAGACAGATTATTTTCAGAAAGTTTTGCAGTACTGGCAAACCCGGTGCCTTCCACCTTCTACCCATGGTACCATAAGCATCTTTGGGACTTTTTCATTACATGACATTAAAATCTATCTCCAGTACTACAGCATCCCACTTCTGACGATCATTCTTTCACCTGTAATTCAACTCATCTTGGCTTTATGTTCTCTTTACAAGACTCCGAAATACAATGCAAAAACATAATTCAACAGGGTAAATAGCCAATCATATTTGGCAACTTCGTTATAGACTTTTAATACATTTATTCAATCAATTGTCTGAAAAGGATTGATGATAAACAATAAAATTTTTGTACATTTTTGTTTAGTTGTCCAGAATATTAGAGTTAAAAAGCAAAAAAAAAAAAAAAAATGTATGATGTACATACTCCTTGATGGAATGACATCGTATTCCAAAAATTATGTAAATCGATCAAGTAGGTAACTAAAATCAAATTTTATAAGTAAACAAAGGGGACTGTCTCTCACCACCATTTTGAAGAAACAAGGGCAGATAACTCCACGATAATTAAAACTTGCTAAATCAGCTTTGTAATACCTATGATTTCCCATTAATCGCTTAAAATAGTTTAAAAATGATTTTCTTTATAAAAAAAGGAAAGAAAAATAAAGCTACTTGATCAATTTGTGTGACGTTTTTGAATATGATCTTGTCAATCCATCACGGGTACTTTATAGGAAAATTTTCGGCAACCACTTTTGTTTTTTTACTTCGGCTTAGTATCAGTTCCGCACATAATTGTTAAATCATTGTAAATTGTTGTATACAGATATGATGGCATCTGATTGGTTGTTATTAATCATAACATGATTATTATGAGTACAGAGATTTATTTTTTATTTTTCTGTTTTCTTTTTGTTTGTTTTTTTTAAATAGGTCATGAAAATTAATAAAAAATTGAATAATTTACTTGAATTGCAGTCAAATAAATTTTTTAAATCTTTTAATATCTTACCTAAATAGTTTTTTAAATTTACTCTACAAATAATTGGAAATTAGTCCTCGCGCGAAAGAGCAGGACACAAAATGTTTTAAATAATAATAGAATAACAAAAACTTTCGCTGGCGAGGACTACTATTGACTGTAACCAGTTATACAGTCCTTTTGAAATTTTCATCTCTATTTTTCTTATGTACTGAATATTTGTTAATGGAACCTATATGAAATATGTTCCTTATTAAATTTTAAAGATTTTTTATTCTGAAAAAAGTTAAAAAAAAAATTTAATCTAAAAAAAGTTATTTTAAAGTTTTTTTGTTTTTTTTACATAGGCATCACCACTTATCAAGGCCAAGAGGCCACTCGAGGATAAGGGTTAAAGGTTGTACAGTAGAAATTAGACAATTAGTAATTGTTAATTGAAATTCTGTAAATTTGTTAACTTATATAGAACGGTTCATCAAAAACTTGTTTACGTTAGACTTGAAGACAACCATATTGTAGACAGCTGGAAAGCAGGAAAACGGAAGATAATTCCACAGGCGTGCTGTTCTAAGAAAGAAGCTTTGTTCATGGAATTTACGTTTAGGTTTAGGCACAGATAAAGAGTGGGGGAAATTATTGATAGTGTTTTCTGCTAGACGGGTGTTTCTTGTGAAAGTCTGGCGAGTGGGGGGGGGGACCATAGATTGGAGCTCAGCCAACACCTGCCATGGAAATAACGATAAAGCAGAGACAAACTCGCAACATCTCTTCTATGAGAAAGAGGTTGCAGGGAAGAGAAAAGGACATCCCCTATGAGACTACGAAGTCTATTTTGAACTCTATTAAAGCAGGATAAGTCCTTTCTAGCAGCTCCTGCCCAGATGTGGCAACAGTACTCCACTGTTGGACATACCTGGCTCTTTTATAGATAGAGAATTGCATCAGCAGTGAGATATCTACTGGATCGATAGAAGGATCCCACCATTTTCCCAGCGGCCTTGGCAACGGATTTAATGTATTTGTTCTATTATAATGTAATGTACATTTTGTTGCAATTTAAAAACATTATCTTTCATCTAGCAATTAATGATTTAGATATAAAATTTTCAATGATTTTTTAAAAAAGTGCAACAGAATGTACATTACATAAAATAAATTCAAGGTAATTTTTTGATTCAAATTAAATTTTTATACCAGACTTTGTATGTAAAATTTATAAAAGTGCACTTTGTAAGATAAATAAATTTCAAGTTGAATCTTGTACCTTTATTTTTAAAGCCTATAGTAAAAAGATTTTGTTTAACAATTTTCATGCCTTGGATGAAATGCTTTTCTAACTTGTAAGAATAAGCCTACAACCTGAATATAAAAAAGAAAGTGATGTTTCTGAATTTTTCAAACAAGGATTGATAATAAATACAGTAGAATCCTGGGATACGGTGACCCTAGGATATGTTTTTTTTTCAGGTTATGATGTAGAATGTTTTTTCCTATCCCTGGTTATGGTGTTATTTATAATGTTGTTTGATTATATACATGTGTATTATATACTATACTGTATTTTGTTACTAATTTTTAATGCCGTATCCCAAGGTTTTACTGAGTGTATTATTTGGAACATTTGGACTTTTGTTCTCATCTTGAGTATTATTCCCATAATGTTTCTGTCAATATAACCTTCAACCTTCTTTAGATGTATATTGACAATTGTTTTTATTGGTGAATGGTGGAAAGGATGATTTTTTTTTTTTCAAACTATAGTCATTAGTATTCAAAATGTGAGAATAATACTCAAAATGAAAACAGTAGACAGAACAATTCAAATAATACATATTATCAATCCGCATCTCTAAAATTCGGAAACATATCAAATCTGTATTGACCCAAATTAATATAAGTGAAAAAAAAAAATTGGAATTTTCAACACTTGTTTCTGTTTCATAAAAATATCACACATTCAGAATCATAACGATTATGGTTTGTTGGAAAAAGAACAAAATCATCTTCATTCATCAAGATACACCAGAAAGTTGGAGCTTATATCAACTGAAACTTGAACTCCCCACATAAGAACATCCGTTTCAACAATCCTAATACTATATATATATAAAAAATGGTTTCTAATAAATAATATAAGGGTTAAATGCAAAAAAAATAATTGGTTTTTATTTCTAATTCAACTTTCGTGTAAAAAAAAAAAAAAAAAAAAAAAAAAGGGGGGAAAAAAAAAAATTTATAATTTTTTTTAAGGCATACATACTCATCGGGTCATGGAAATGTCATATTCCAAAAATTATGCCAATTGATGAAGTAATTTTATTTTTATCAAATAAAATCATAAAATCATTTTTTAATTATTTAAAACAATTAATATGAAATTGGTAGCACTACAAGGCTGATCTCACTAGTTTGAATTTTTATTTTATTTTTTTAAGAAGGTGATGTGAGATGATCCCTTTTTTTTTTTTTTTTTTACTAATTAAATTTGATTTTCTTAGTTAAGAATAAGACTATTTCATCAATTAATGATATTTGAAATATGCCATCTTCATTCCTTGACGGGTACATACATCATAAAGATTTTATGTATTTTTTTTTTCTAATTAGATTAAATTCTAAGTAAGAATCAAAAAATATTTTTACTAGTGTTACATGATGATTTTGCCCCCAATGCTATCATTAATAAAATTCAAGATTCTCTCTTTCACCCCACAAAATTTGGTACAAATAAAATTCAGTCTGTCTGACTTGTCTATCAAGTTTTAGTTATGAATATCGAACAGTCTTTATTTTATGGCAATTCAATGATATTCCAACACTTTGATTGTTTGATAAGTAGATACGATTTTGAATGGGCTACGCACTCACTGGATGTTAACCCCTCCACAGTTTTGGTCCACCGACAAAGGAGGGCTTGGACCTAGTAATTCACTCCTGTTTATTTGTTTGTATTTTTCTCAGTAACCACGTCTTGGATTTTTTTGAAATTTTGCAGAAATATTAGTCAGTTACTTAGTGACAGTAAAATTTTGCCAGAACGGATTTTCCAAGATAACTCCGGTTGCTCCCACCCCCGGGGTACATAAGGGTAAAATTGGTCATCCGTTCATTTGTTTGCACTTTTCTCAGAAACTACACATTGGATTCTTTTGAAATTTTGCACAAACATTAGTTATGGTGAAAGTAAATGATCAGTTTGTTATCTGTAGTTATCTCAAAGAAAATGTCTACTACTGCGATGGTTGGTCCTTGCTGTCGCCATTCCCTTAAATTTTGCAAGCAAACATCTATGTTGGCCATATACATGTCCATGTGTTGCGTTGTGTGCACTCAGTCTATATAACTGCGTGGACAAAATGGTCGCCGGACAAGTTTACCGACGAGTGTATATTTTGAATGACAACTAAAAGACTCGACTGTTTACAAAAGAATTCGAGTTTATTTTCAACAATCTTTCTTTACACTTTTGTCGGTTGTCATTGACTCCACTAGCGAGGAGAGAGGTGTTGTTAGAGATAGGTGGCGGGGGGGGGGGGTGTTGACAGATGACAGGCTCGTTCTCTCCGCGTCGGCCGCTACTCTCTTTTTAAAAACCAAAACATCTTTGTTTATATTGATATCGGTCACGTTTCTCTAGCCCAGCTGCGAATGTCTCTGCATTCCGATCTGGTTATAAAATATTTGTTGATGTTATTATTTTCGATTGTAGGCCAATTTCCTTTTGTTTGTTTGGCCTTGAAACATAACCGCGTTCCAAAATGTGTGTCACTAGCTCAGGTGACGCTCGTGCAACATTCCATGTTGTCATGGTTGAAACGTGACCCTCATATCATGTTCTTGGCTTGCCTCTCCGATTTCTTCAGCCTGTCCCCTTATTATACAACACATGTACTCCTTTAGCTCCTGATAATCCATAACAGGCTGAACCTTCTGTTTGTTTTCCTGCAGTACAGCCATGAGGGAGATAAGACTCTTTGAGGGACAGTTTGTCCTCTGGATATGGCAGCAGCTAGCCATTATCGATTCACATTGGCAGTTCCTGATCATATTCCTCTCAAATGTGTATTGGGGCTGATTATTCTGCAAGTTTATTTTTTAACATAATTGGAGGTTGGTCACCAGCCCATTTCCAGGACAAGATGTGATCCAATTCTGTGTTTTCTTTTCATACTTCGGTAATGATGATGGGCGCCAAAAATTGGATCTGCTGTACATGGTATTCCAATCATGCAAACGATCACAACCAGCAATGTACCATTTACAAGAGTTTTTGAGATGAGGTTGCCGCTGAATTCTTGCTCTCACCCTGCTCATTTCCTGGACAAAATCAGGCAATATGCCCATGTCACTGACATTGGTAACGTGATGATTCTTTAGGGCTTGACACAAGCACCTTTAACGATCTCACGATCCAGTAGACAATTGTTTGCCCTATGATTAGGTCCATCACATTTATAACCCACAGGAGAGTATTCATCTCCTTAGATGTGCATTGTGCTGACCATGCACCTACTACAGCCTGCTCTAACTCCAGTGCAGTTCTTTAAAATGGGGCCAGTGCATGTCAGCATGTGCAACAGATCTAAGTTCTCCATCTGGGATGATGCTTGTAATAGTTCTTCCGCATGTTCAGGCAATTCAGCAATGAATGTACATTGCAGGCACTGATCTGATATGCCGACAAACAGGACCATAAGCCTGGATAATTCTACCAATTTCTATCCCACCCTGTCTTAAGTCCGATATTAAAAGCCACTGCTGCTATTCAAAGCATACACAAGGTCAACAATATTTTTTTGTTTTAACTTATTTTAACATGTTTTCCTTACAAATAAATGTAATTTAACCCCGTTGATTAAAAAAAACTAATATAAATATACAATATATAACTATAATCATATTTATAACCATATTTACTGCTTTTAGTAGTGCTCCTGTGGGTTCTAATGATTTTTTTTTTTTTTTTTCAGACCTTACTTAAAAAATATTTTCTCTTCAAGGAGGAGGAGAGTAGAAACTTGGTATTAGTAGTGCTTTTAGTACGGCCACCTTAATTTTAATTACTGCTTGCAGTAGTGCTCTGGAGGCTTCCTGAGTTTTATTTTTTTCACTCATCACTTAAAAAAATGTTTTCTTAAGACAATAAAAGACTATAATCTCAAAATCACTTTTTATTTTGAACATTTTTCCGTCTTACCCTTTAAGGGCCAAGGAGTAGACTAGTACTATTTAAAAAATAGTGCGGGTCGTTAAATGCAAAAACACATTTTAAAAAGTTGTAAATAAATAAATAAATAAATAAAAAATAATGAGGCGGGGGGAGGCGAACTTTCTCAAAGTGAAAAGTTGCAAAAAAAAAAAATAAAGAAAACAAAATAGTGAATGGGAGGGGGAGTTGTGCTGAAGGAACCAACGTCAAATTGGGGCTTTAAATCAGTTCTGAGAATGAAGATCGATTTACTAAAACGTATGTGAAACTGAACCCCGATCCAAATCTTTAAATATTGATTTTTTTTTTTCATTTTTTTTTTTTTTATTATCTGGTAACTTCGTTCCCAATAATCTGCACAAATAGTTGAAAAAAATATGAGAAAGAACAAATTGTAAGGGGGTGCCAATTGTTCATGATGTGCACCTACATATTTTTAAAAAATATTTTCTTTACCTAAGTTGTATGTGATTAAAACTAGAACTTGATTTAAAAAAAACAACTTTTTTGTGTCCAAAATTATTTATTTACGATTATTTTGTTTGTATTTTTCGTTGCAAGTTGGAATTGTTTTCAAACAAAAAATAAAGCAAATATGTTTTTCTAATGTAAAAAAAAAAAACAAAACAAAACTACTTCATCAATTTACATATTTAAAAAAACAGTTTTTTTTTTTTTTTTTTTTTTTTTTTACGACCTAACCCAGCGTAGTTTACCTCCTAAAAAGAAATCAAAATCTACTTTGTTTTGGCTAATATGTCTCAACAGCCTTTAAAGAACATATAAAAGAAGGAATTTTTTTTTTTTAGATAATTAAAATTGAATATTTTAGTGTGAGAGATCACTGCCCTATATAAATTTAACATGAAACGAGACCTCCCACTTCTTGGCAATATAGCAAGACATATAATTGTTATATTTTCATTATTATTATTATTATTCTTGTTGTTATATTATTGTTATTGTTGTTGTTATTATTCGTTGTTAGGACTTATTAAAAGTGACTCTTAGAGAGTCTTATTAAGAGAGATGTTGCGTTCTGTGTTCGTGTTATGAAGAGATTCATATATATAAAATGTTCATACTTAGAAGTGTAGTGAGGAGACAGTGTTGAGACAGTCTTAATGTTCACATTGTAGATATGAGATGTAGAGACATTTTGTATGTGAAGACATTTTAAAACACAGGATATATAAGACATATAATGACAATTTCACTTCACCTTTTGGTAGAATTATAACACAAAGATGACGTTTATAAAAACACATGATGGGTTTATTTCTTCTTCGACCGGTCGTGGTTTTCTTAGTCAGGAATTCAAAGTTTTACATTCTATGTTTCAAAGGTGATCGTCTCGCTTCCAGACGTTCGACTCCCATCTCTCATCTCCAGACTGTCGTCTCTCGTCCTCAGACTCTCTCTCTCTCTCTCTCTCTCTCTCTCTCTCTCTGACTCTCTCTGCTTAACTCTAAAGTTTCTAACTATATCGAGAACTTCCCATTGTCCATGACGTCATACACATGTTAAAATATGTGTCTTCTTTCACGTGTTCTGGAAATGCGTGTCCAAAACTTTTTCCTTTGTTTACAAAAGGAATTTTAACCTATATTCCCAGTAACCTATATTTCCAATATGTTAAAAACATGTTTATTAAATTATCTTATAGTTGCATTCTTCAATTGAATTTCATAACAGAATTGACAAATGCACATTCTTTTCTTAAAACTATTTTATCTCTAAGCTAAACAATGGTTTGTTTTTACATTCCATTTGCTAATTCTCTCTCGTAATCTATTTCTAAACCTAAATTACGAGGTTCGAATTTCGTCTATTCTATTTCATTTTCATTTTAACTAAATCTCTCTATTTTTATACTTACATGAAAAGGGGACAGCCCTTATCATGTAACATAATCATTAGCATCTTGTTTCATGAATGAGTCTAATTATTGCTTGACTCATCTTTTTGAACTCGAGGTGGAGATTCCGTCATAGAGCTTAAATTTATTTGTTAGATTGCAGAAAAGATTCTATGGGTGAGATATTTTTTGAGGGTAGAGGGGGGAGGTAGTGCACGCTTCATAAAGAACGCATTCTGCATTTAAGCTTTCTTCAATTTGTAATAAAATCGCACCAATTTTTCCATACAAGTGATAATAATTGAGTGTAAAGGTTGAAGCGAAGAGAAAACAGAAAAAAATTTTTTTCTCCAAAACTAGTCAAATCGACATTGAAATCTCTGTGTCCCGGTTTATTTGACGGATCAAAGGAGAAAATGAAAAATGGTACTTTATAGGAATAGGTATCCACAAAAGTTTCAGTACTATTATTAGCATTTAAAAAAAATTCTTTGCTAAGAAAATATTTAACGAAAAAAAAAAACTGTTTCGTTTCTTGCATTTATATGTCCTCTATGCTGTTTTGGTACTTCACAATTAGAAAAGAACCATTTTTTAAAAACCTAACCTTAAATTAACCTTGCCCGGGTGTTTGGAGGTGTGTGTTGAGCGGGCGAAAAAAAAAAAGTGGTAGTAGGCAGGCAGGCTTGAACCCATACCGCAAATGAGGAAAAGAACGGGGGGGGGGGGAAGTGTGGTGTCTTTGCTGTTGTGTCCATCGCCAAACTGGAAGTAGCTAGTAAATCGAAAAGAGGAGATGATTTTTGAAAATATCAGTGAAAAAAGCGACCCCTCCCTGTAGAAAAGTGCCCAGTTGAGGGTGAAGGAATTAATGTTTTTAGCCAATTTTTCGATATTTGTCATCCGAAAGGTCGAGCTTCAAAACTATACTGATTTTATAAAAATCCGTTGCCTCAGTCAAAAGTTTTAGGCAGACATACATGCATACATTTAAACAGACAGGTGAGATTTATATTATAGAAGATAAATATTGTTTCATTGCAGAAAAGATGGTGAATTTTATTCACGATTTCACTCACAAGTGACTTTTTTTTGTCTAGCAATTTAAACTTAAAACATAGAAATGTGTTTTTATGTAGACTCTGCAATCCTGTAATGAAGGAACAAAACTTCTCTTTAACACCGAAATGAACACTGACAAATTTTAGCACCTTCGTTCTTTTAGCTGGCAAAAATTCAACTGCATATCTCCCTCAATTTGTCCTTCTTAATGTAGTTGTTTTCAGCAGGCCAATGAATGCTACCTATAAAAAAGTCTAATTACAAATACAAATTATTTTTTTCCACTGAAAATTAAGTGCCTAATGCGTTAAATGGCCCATTGTTACAGTAGGTAACCTTTAATCCTCCTATGAATAAGTTAAAAAATAAAGAGTAAAGTTACACAAGAACTTTATTACATTATCACGTCAACAAGGGTTACAGAAATGGGAATAGAGTATGAACCTCATTAGACCATGACATACTAAAATACAAAATATAAAATACTAGCTAAATACTTCTCGTCAGAAGAGAAGTCGGCATTATACAAATATAAGGGTAAAAACATCAACATTAAAAACATTCAGATTAGAAATGTAAAAAACATTCAGATTAGAAATGTAAAAAATGTGTGTATGGGGGTAATATCATGGAGACAAAAGCGAGAAGTGCAAGAAGGAAAAATAAATTTAAAAATTTTTTAATTTTTTAAATAAAATTTAAGTTGACAAAATTTTTGGAAATTTTAGAGAATTTAAACATTTTTTTAAAAATTTATAGCTATTTTTTTTTTTAAATAACCTGAAAGAAAATATAATATATTATAGAATAGAAATAAAATAAGACAAATTAAGTACAGAAAAAATAAAATTAATGTTTAAAACAACTCAAATTCTTGAAGGATAATTCAGTGGGGAAATAGGTGTTCTCCAAAATAAAATGAAACGAAAGTTAATATACAATTAAGTTGTATGGATTATTCTACATATTCTGTGAGTGTTTGAAGATGAAATCTTTCACATTTGTGATTCAGATGTCTGGTATCAGTGATAAAATTGTTTCACTGGTTTTTGGCTAGTTTGAAATAGTTGTAACGAATATTGAACAGATTGTTGTTCATCGAAAATGTCCATTAAGATCGTAATGGTTTCGGTGAAGGTCAAATCAGAAAGTTGTTTAGGCAAAATAAAATTTACAAACCGTTCATTTTCCTTTATGCTTAGTCTCCGGACAAGTAAACGTTTTTTTCCAATTATCTTGATGATGAGAAGTTCATGGTGAAAAGCGTTCTTCCATCGTAAAAACTATGAATTGAAAGTGCATCTGGTTTTAGGGTTTTAGGTAAATTAACATGAGAGTTAATCAGTTTTGAATTTGAGTTTTTCCAAATGCCCCCGTCTCTCCATGTTAAGAATGGCTTTCTAAATTCTTGCAAGTTTGAATTATTTGGAATTATCATCCTTGTCCTTCAAACTATTTGTAAAATGGCATTGAAAGATCATTGGTCCTAGTTTAGCCATGAAATTTGATTTTCTTTTTTTAAAATATCAACGTGACAAAGTTCTTGTAGTTTTTAATTTTTAAATTCAGATGAACATATCTCGGCTCAAACAAAAATTTACTGATCGAAATAATCACCATCAGAATCAATACACTTTTGCCAACACAAAACAAGTGTATTTATGCCAGAAATGGAAAAATCTTGTGTTCTGGTAACGATGAAGTCACTGAAGGCATTTTTGATATTGCTTGGGTTTTTGCTGCATTTCTCACGCAGAAAGTTGCCGAGATGCTTTAAAAAATGGTAGTCAGTAGGTGAGAGGTTTGGAGAGTATGGCGGATTAGGCAGAGTTTCATGGACCAATTCATTTAATTTCTACAGGGTTGGTTTAGCAATGTGCGGTCGGGTATGGAAATGGAGGAGGATTAGACATTTTCCATTGACTAATGCTACGTGTTGTTGAAGTTTCTGATGCTTTTCATCCATTTGTTAACAGTACTTCTCTGCCGTAATGGTTTCGCCTGCATTCAAAAACCTGTAATGGATGAGACCAGTCGCAGATCACCAAACAGTCAGCATGACCTTCTTTTAGTGCAACTCTGGCTTTGGGAAGTGTTGTGAAGCTTTGTCAGTGTTTAACCACAGAGCTGAGCTTGTTTTCATAAAAAAACCCACTTTTTATCGGGCCCTTCTCATTGAGTAAAAGAAGAGATGACACTGCATAGCGTTTATTTTGGTTGTAGTTTAATTCATGAGACACCCATTTATCAAGTGTTATGCCTTTTCAATATCTCTCAAATGGTTGGAAATCATCTTATATGTTACGTATAATTCAGAAGCAAGTTCTCGAACAGTTGTGTGTAGATTAGCTTCGATTAAGGTTTTTGATTGTTGTCAACATCTGATGGCCAACCATTACACTCATCATCTTCAAAACTCTCATTGCGTCACAAAATTTCTTAAAGCACCATTGTGCTGTACATTTAGTAGTGGTTCCTGGGCCAAACGCTTCATTGATATTATGAGCTGTATCAGCAGCTTTTCGGCCTAACTTGCATTGAAATAAGAAAATTGTGCGAATTTGCTTTTTTTTTCCATCTTGTATTCTACGTACTGAAAAGAAGACATAATTGTTTTAAAACGATTGAAATTTTAACGATTAGATAGAACGAAAAACGCTCTTTAAAATGGTATATAAAGTAAAGGTATTATAACAAAAACTTATTTGGAAATACATTATTTGAAATCAAAATAAAAAATTCTGCAAGAACTTACACGTCCACCTTATAAAACTACATGATTTTTGGTGTGCAATATTTTCTTTTTTGTCATATATACATAGCATATAACATTATCATATGGATTTTTCATTGCCTTTCATCTGTCACATCAATGTATGATTCTGTTCTGACAGAAGCATATCTTTAATTTGGTTCACCCCACCCTTTTTTCTTCTTTGCATTATTCCCTTTACAGAAGTGATATTGCTAGTCTCAGTCTTTTCTATAAATACTATTATAGCACATGCTCTTCAGAACTGTCTCAACTATTCCCTGCTTTTTTTTGTTCCAGCTCATTTGACTCGTTAATCTAATGGTCTTTTCAAATTCATTGTTTTGCTTCTTTGGTATGATACAGTTTCCTATTTTAGTAGTGTATTCCCCAAAATGACAAGCTTGTGGAGCTCTCTTACTGTTAACTGTTTCCTCCAATGAAGAGCTTTGGTCTTTTCACGATTAAGGTTAATACGTTACCTCCTATGTTTGCGATAATCATCTTTCATCCTTTTTAATTTCTTATATCACAAATATTTAAACAACCATTTCATCTGTTTTCATCAATGTTGTGCTAATTTGAACAAAGTTGACTTTGGCAGGAGTAAATCGCTTAATTTTTAGTCTTTTTTTAAAATCCATTCAGTGATAGCTTAGATAGTAACGACAAAGGCTGAAGTGCTGAATGTTTTAGTTTTCATTCCAGCTGATGGCACCGAAGTTATTTTTTTTAAAACTTTTGAAATCATTACTATATATATTATGCACAATCATTACTATATATATATTATGTACAATCATTACTATATATATTATGTACAATATAATAATCAATACGAAATGTGCATAAATTAAAATATTCTATTCAAGCATATTTTACAATCTAGCGGGCGACCTGCTAGTAAGTAAATTTGAGGAGGAGGAGGATTGTTGTTGTTGTTGTTGATGATGATGATTCTAGCCGTGTTTATCAGCTTATTATTATGTATTCACTAGGAGGTCATTATTAGTGTGATGTTCCCTGGACTCTGAGTAACAACAAGTCTCCCCGATCACTAGTACTCTTCACCTCCTTCGATAACCTTTGTAGATGAATTAATGTTATTGATTCCTTGTTGGCAACAACCATTGGTCTTCCTTAGGACTTAAATAATAATAAGCCTCTCTAAGGTCCCAGACCCCTATGCATTGTTCCAGTGGAGGTCTTATTTGTGCTCTCTCTCCACGATCTTTTGATCCTTCACAGGTATTTTGTGTGGCATCGGCCAAGCCTGATTCTGATTATTATTATTATTATTATTATTATTATACGTCTTTGTTCTGCCCACAACCCCCACCCCCACCCCCACCCCCACCCCCGTCACCATCTCCATTCTCACTTATTTTACAATGCCCCCTTTTCTTTCTCCCATAACGATTACAGAATGTCATCAAACAATCTTAAAACCTCTTACAACTTTCTCCATTTCGGCGTTCTCTTACCCTTATTTAGCATTGAACGCAACCGGATGAAAAAGCAGATTTGCAAGTCATTTTGCCGACGTTGTCCATCGTAGACAAATCCATCAATCACCCAGCCTCTTCCCTCACCTGCCTACTCCTCCCTCCCGCGTCTTGTACGTAAGTGGTGTTTGATCACGTCGTGTACAGCCATAGGAATTAGAATTTGAATGCATCAGTTTGTTTCTGGACGTAGTTGCATGTTGGAATTGTCGAACCAAGGGCCAAATATGGCCACCTGCAAAGAGAAGTCGTCAAAGAATCAACATTTAATAAGGTAAATGTTTTGATTTATATTTAAAAATTTTTTTTATCATTTTGTTTTTACTGGGATGGAGCATCCTACCAGATGCCAGATATTGACCCCTACTTTAAACACTCCAACCGAGAGATATTTTTTAGATTTTAATTGTCTCTTTAAATGCAATTGTTTGCATTTCCCTTGCGCTTAGTTCACCGGGTATATTCGCTAGGTAGTTTTTAATAATTCTTTTTCATGACTCAGGTTGATCTTGTAATAACTGGAATGATGGAAATCTTAAGATTCCAGTTTCTTTTCCTATCATAAATAAAATCTTGATATTCTCCCTCTCACCTCTGTTTAAGCCAGCATCATTAGCAACACTGACTTCAACTAGGGTTGCTACTTTTTCCCTCTTGTTGCATATCACTATGCCAGGTTTAAACGCTTCTCCTGCTAGGTACGTAGCTTACTAGCTGTAGTAGAATGAGCTTTTTTTTCATTTACTTTCTTTGAAGATTGTAATGCTGGGTATGCGGCAGCCAAACCAGTTGCCAACATTGCCCTGCTTTTTATTGAAACCAACCGAGAGCTCTTTTTAGTATCCGCGCTGTTCCCTTAAGTGTAATTGTTTGGATTTCTTTTGCACTTGGTTCATCAGGAATATTATTTAGGTACGATTCAGATTCTTCTTCATAAGCCCTGTAGCACCTATAATAACTGGTATGATTGATATCTCCCTAAGATTCCAGTTTCTTTTCATATCATATATACGAGACCTTGATATTTGGCCTGTTTCTCCCTTTCAGCTCTGTTCAGACCTCCATCATTAGGGACACTCACTTCAACCAAGGTTGCCACTCACTCTAACTTATTCCATATAACTATGTGAGGTTTACCTCCAGTAGGATGATATGTATGTGTATTATGCACGTGCACTCACAAACACAGCACATACACATACATAGATTCACAGGCACAATGTGTTTATGTGATTGCATATATATATATATATATATATATATATATATATATATGCGGTGATCAGCAAGACATGCAAATTAGTCGTACATGCTTATGTGTAGTCGGTAAAATTGCAGTTTAGGTAGCTGTTGAGAAATCGTAAATAATAATTTAAAAAATAAATAAATGACTTATACCAACCGCAGTAGAATTAAATTATCTACCGACTTGTATACTTGTAAAGTGCTGAAACTGTTTTTTTTTTTTTTTATTTCAAAATTTATTTTCAATGTTCGTGTGGTTTATTGCCAAACTAAAATCAAAATTGCTGACCACCTTAGGCCTTTGGTTAAATTCATGCTGAAAAGATAGTAAATAAATACTTACTCAACATTAACCTTAAGTTCGGGTAGTAAGTTTCTAAAAAAAACAAAAACAAAAAAAGAAAAGAAAAGAAAACTCTCATGAAGTCATACTTATCACCTTCCATGTTTCTTATGTACATGCGATCACAGAAATAAAATTCTGAAAAAAAAAAAAAAAAATAGTTTTCACACTTTTAAATGGGCCGATAGAGAATTTTATTCTATTTCATTTGTTAAAAATTATTTTTTGTTTATATTTTCTCTTTACGATTTCTCGGCTTTTAACAAAACTGCAATTTTAACGTGTGGTCTCCTATTTATTCAACCCACCCGGCAACGAGAGCAAAGTTAGGCACAAGGTCTGTTTTTTAATGTGTAGAATCCTCCCTCTACCCCCCCCCCCAATAAAGAGAAATGCTAGATAAAAAAAAAATAAAATTGTTCCAGGCCAGGAAAGTTTCTACTCATCAGACTGAAAACTAAACAGATACTACACTTTGAATTATTTATTTGCGAAAATGGTAAGCAGATTTTACATAGTTAGCACAGGAACCTCAAAAGGATGCGGAGCATGAGTGAGTAGCAGGGGAGAAGCGTTGATTATCTTTTATCTATCCTACTCTTAACTAAATACATTTTTGACCCATTCGTCCAAGCTTCCGACTTGTTTGCATCCCCACGAGGTCAGTGTTAAGCACAAGATTGGCTTTTAGTGTGGAAGAAATCACCCCCCCCTCTAAATAATAAGGTGCATTCTAGATTGGAGCAAAAATAAAAGTTACCTCAGTTTAGGAGGATTTCTTTTTCACGGACCAAGGACTCAGACGAAACACATTACATAAACAGATGTTCCTAAAAAGCATCTGTGTGATTTGTTTCATTAGCAAATATTCTCATTTTCAATTTCACACACACTCTATCTATCTATCTATCTATCTATCTATCTATCTATCCCCCCTCTCTCTGTGTATATTTTAAAAACAATATATTATATATAACTAGTAGGACCCTGAAACCACATTCCCCAGTGGAATCATGCCCCCCCCCCGCCCACTGCTGTAAAAAATTAAAGTACGGTTGTTGTTGTTGTTGTTATTGTTGCCCAACCCACCAACATTTTGGAATAGACACTCCTAAACTTCTCATGTTAAATACGGCTTTCGGAATTGACACCCCCAATCTCCCTATGTTAAAAACGGTTTTTGGAATAGATACCCTCAACCTTCCCCATGTTAAAAATGGCTATCAGAATAGACACCCCATTTTGTGAGGGGAGGGGATTGTCAAAATATTTGCCCCAAATTTAACCTTGATAATCGTTGTCAGAATACCCACTCGCAAATACTATAAACCAACAAAAAAATTGAGGGATGGTAGTGTCGGTAGGATAGAAATAGATTTGTTCCTTTTGTGTGCATACAAATCTGGCGGTTACTGATTTAAAGTGCATAATACAGGTATTTACATCTGAAAAACGATTTGTATCTGCCAAATATTAATGAGATTTTATCAGCATAGTCGAAAACCTATAAAAGTCATCATTTTAAAGAAAAGTATGAAGGTGGAGGTAAGGTAAAAATTTACCTAAAAAAAAACATAAACAAAGGTAATGTATGTGCAGTGTCATCTCGAAAACTACTTGTATATGTCAAATATAAGTGAGATTTTCTTAATCAGCATAGTCGAAAACCTATTCGGACCAGAAAAGTAACATTATTGAAATGTAGCTATTTGTAAGAAAATATGTAAGTAATTTAAATCAGCCACATTAAAACTAAGTATAAAAAGTATTTAAAAAAAGATTTAAAAATAAACGCCTCGATAAGAAAACAAAAATTAGCATCTTGTAAATTTTGCTAAGCTGCTCTGAAAGTGAAAAATAAACAATGGTACCCATATATATATTTTTTAAGGGTTTGTTTTTGTTTGGGGGGGGGGGGTAGTGGCGTGTTGTTAATGTGAGCATAGGTAAGTGTAAGTTTATTAGTATTTAATTTTCTGTTCATGAGCGGTTATTATGTTTGTATTTGGTTTATTTTTTGTAAAACGATAGCTTCGAGAGTACTGTAGAGAGTGCTGCTATGTTTGAAAAGTTCTGGAGCATTCGTTTAGGGAGATTTTGGAATAAGCGAATTGTCAGCTCCCATGAGAATGGGTGGAATTTGAGAAGGGAGAATTTATTATTTTTTAATTGAGAAATGGAATGATTATTTAATGTCTATTAGTTTATGATCCAGTTACGAAGGGTTCAAGCGCAATATCTGTAGAATGTATATATTTCCTCCCGGTCTTGACTGGTGGCGGTAGGAGGACTTAATATTTAGGGTGAAAAATAGGAACTACTTTCTCTAAGGATGTTGCGATTGCGATGTTGTTGCATTTAAGGTGAAATGTAGGATTTTATTATAACGATTAAATGTATATAACATGTTGTTTTAAAGTTACATAAGATAGTGGCTAATAGTTTAGGCATAATAAATTAGTATATGGCATCTGTTGTTGCAAACCTCGAGTACTTTGGTCCAGAGAGGAATTTCTGCAGTTAAAATATGATATGCTAGCAGGACCCATTAACCAGCATTGTTTGGTGGACACAGTCACCCCTCTCATAAAAAATTAAAGTACGGTTGTTGTTGATGATCAATCCCCAGCCTTCGCATATTAAGAACGGTTTTTGGAATAGACACCTCCAATCTCCCCAAGTTAAGAACGGCTTTCAGAATAGACAACCCCAACTGCCTCATGTTAAGAACGGTTTTCAGAATAGACACCCATAATCATAGAAAAGAACTTGTCTTTACCAAACTTAAATGAGATTTTCGTAATCAGCATAGTTGAAAACCTATAAGTCGTCATGTTAAAGAAAATTGTGGAGGTGGAGCTAATGTAAAAATTTACCCACAAAAAACAAAAAAAAAACAAAGTTATTGTCTTCTGAATGGAGCGATGCTAAACGGTTAATATTTTTAATTTTTTTTTTTTCAGAACGATTGTAATCTGTAGAGAGCGATGACAATCAGTTAATATGTTTAATTTTGTTTTTCTTTTAGTGACACCAATTAGTTAATGCTTAATTTAATTTTTTTATCACAATTGTAATATGTAGAGAGCGATGACAATCAGTTAATATGTTTAATTTAGTTAATTTTTTAGTACGATTTTCTTCTGTAGAGAACGATCCCATATTGTATAATTTCTGGAGCATTCATTTATTTATTGTAGAAGTGGATTCTGAAATATACGACTAGTCAGGTATCAGCCAATCAAAATGGGTGGAATTTGAGAAGGGAGAACTTATTATTTTTGAATTGGGAAAGGGAAAGATTATGTTATGTGTATGTATGTAATAACTAGTTAATGGCAGTGCAAACACAATATCGAAGGAAAATATAGAATTTAACCCGGTCTCAACTGGTAGTGGTGGAAGCAGTAAATATTGAGAGAGAAAAGTAGAAACTTTTTCCTCTATAGATGTGGCGATTGCGATGGTGTTGCTTATCAGATGTAATATAGCATTTTATTATCACGAGTGAATGTGGCAGAAATGGTGGTCGTAAACTACATAAGAGAGTGGCTATCAGGGTAGATGTATTGAATTTGTATGTGGCATCTGTTGTTGCAAACCTACGGTATTTCGGTCCAGAGAGGAATTTCTGCAATCAAAATATTATATATATACAGTAGAATCTCGGGACACAGTGGCCCTAGGATACAGGTTTTTTCAGGTGGAATTTGATGTTTTTCCAGCCCCTGCTTATGGTATTTGCCCCGCTTTACAGTGTTATTTTTAATGTTATTTGCTTATATACATGTATATTATATACTGTACTGTATTTTGTTCCTAATTTTTAATGCCGTATCCCGGGGTTCTACTGTATGTATATTATATATATTATATATAATATATATATATAATAGATAACATTTATAATAAGTATATATTATAATATATAATATATACAACTACCTGGGGTACCCGGTGCTGCCCAGGTGTGGAGGGGTGGTGCAAAACAGCAGTAGGCAGCCCGGATGGAGAGAGGTGTTAAAAAAAGTGGTAGTAGGTAGGCAGTCTCGAACCCGTAACGCGAAGGAGGAAAAGAAGGTGAAAAAAAATCTAACTGATGCTTCTATCGCGAAACCAGAAGTTGCGAGGGTTAGAATTAAGGGTAGTCAATTGAAAGGAGACGATGACTTGGGAAAATGTCGACGAAAAAAGCCACACCTTGTAAAAAACAACCTAGCAACCTAGTTAAAGGTGAAGGAATTGATCTTTTTGGTCAATTTTTTGATATTTGTCGTTTGAGAGACCGAGCTTTAAAACAATACCAATTTTGCCACGTTCTGACACGTTGGAAGTTTTTGCGAGACACACACACACACACACACACACACATTTTACCTTTTATATCTTATATATATATATATATATATATATTATTTTATATTACTTACAAAACAGTAATCTACGGACATGCATGTTTTGAGAACCTATCTCTCGTCAGTGTAGCTTGACTAGTTTAAAGAATCGAACCTGAGACCATGTTTATTATGATCTGGTGCGTTAACCGTTACGCCACAAAGTCCTAGATCTTTTTTTAAGTGTTTTTTTATCGCTTTTAAACTTATGTCGATTTTTAGTAGATTTATTAAGTGTTAATACGGTTGATAATTCAAATAAAATAAATAAATAAAAATAAATTAAACAAAATTATAAAACGTATTAAATGAAATAACAAAAAATAAGATTTGAATTAAAAAAAAAGACAATATTTCAAAAGTACACGGAAATGGATGAATAATCAACAATAAAGCAAGGGAAAGATGGTCTTCTGTCAAGAAGTGATAATCACTATATATATATATATATATATATATATATATATATATATATATATATATATATATATCAGGTTAAAGATATTCAAGAGTGATAACTAATGTATTTTACGAGGTTATTAAGAGTGCTGAATAAAAGAAGAGCAAGATATATATTTATTAATATAAACACATTCCGAACAAATGGTCGATTAAAACTAGAAGTCCTTGTCAACTTAATAAATGGTTGCTTCCCACAGAAGAAACCAGTCCTCAAATCAAAGGTTTCACATGATCAAAACACCTACTTGCTATCAGTCCAGGGTATCAGTTTTACAAACTTCGTCTCTTCTTAGGCATGTAATAGAGCCGCTAATGTGCATCAGCAGCCGTATGACACATATGCAAATGACCCTGCCGGTGCGTGTGCTAATGTCACAGCAGATGAAGAGAAGGAAAAGAAAAACGGAATGAAAAAGGGCACACATGGGTAGCAAGCGACGTAAAAGCACATGTGTGTTGACAGCAAGGAACCATGTGGGTGATCAGAAAATTTGGAAGCATGAGTCAGTGTGAAAGGAACTTTTAAAAGAAGATGCAATCCGAACTTTGAGCAAAAAAATTGTTGGACGACCGTGTGCTGTTGGACGAGCTGCAGACATAGCAGCAGACAAAAAAAAAAATTTTTTTAAAAACCCATATAGTGGGACAACGAGGCGAAGATGGGCCAGCGTGAGAGATTTGAAATCCGTATGGTGACAGGACGAGCAGACATGTCCACACGGGAGAAGGAAAAGCACGTGTTCGATATGACAGTTTTGTCAAGTACATGGCGAACTAAGAGACTTTTAAAACAAGATGCAATGTGTTGTTGGAAAGTACCGTTAATAAATACCTTTTATTTCAACTATCAAAAAAGGAAGTTCTTTTTTTGTTCCTTTTCGACTGTCTCTGCATGCAAGGTGTTGGTTCATGTTAACATGCAATGACAATGTAATAGGGACAGAGAGAGCAGACTTTTACGTTCACCGACCTTCACTGTCCAACCTGCTAACAACAGTTTTATTTTCCTTCTGCCTCTTCTTTTTTTTGTCTTCTTGTCTTTTTCTAGATATTCACCCCTATATATATGTAATTGAGTCCATAACATAACTTAGACCATGCCAAAATGCTGACGCGATTTTTTTATAATATCAGCAACTTCAAAAAGGATAACTAATTTACATATTCCTTTAAAAACGAACATTTATTAATTCATTATTGTTTTTGTTTTCTTATTATATGATTAGTTTCATTTCACTATTACGCAGTTTTATTTCTGCATATTGTCTACATTGTGCATAATTGTGCATAACATTTGCAGTAAGTGTCTATCTATATCTACCAAACTGCTCTATCAAGTATTGGTCTACAGACTTGAATTTTAATGTAGAGTCACCAACACTAAATCTACGTATTTATAAATTGTATTCATATTGTTTAATATTTTATTAATTTTTTATGCATAATTAATCTATATTTATTTACTTAGATAATATTTATAACGGTCAAATCTTTTTATTTTTTTTTTTATTTTTCTTCCTTTGAAGATTGTAATGCTGGGTATGGGGCAGCCAAACCAGCTGCCAACATTGCCCCGCTTTTTTATTAAAACCAACCGAGAGCTCTTTTTAGTATCCTCGCTGTTCCCTTAAGTGCAATTGTCTGAATCTCTTTTGCACTTGGTTCACCAGGAATATTATTTAGGTAGGACTTCAGATTCTTCTTCATAAGTCCTGTGGCACCTATGATAACTGGCATGATTGATATCCCCTTTAGATTCCAGTTTCTTTTCATATCATACATGAGACCTTGGTATTTGGCCTGTTTCTCTCTTTCAGCTCTGTTAAGACCGCCATCATTAGGAACACTCACTTCAATCAAGGTTGCAACTCTCTCTGACTTATTCCATATAACTATGTCAGGTTTCACAGCAGCATTTTAAAGGTAGGTGGCTGTAGGGATTACATGGTCGTAATGTATGGTATAAAGGTCATTTCCAACTGTTCTTTCAGATTGATGTTCGCAGGACTTGCTGCTACACTGGATGTTTAATTTTTTACAGATGGTCCAGTGGAGGTACTTGCATACTCCATCATGTCTCGCTGTATAGTAGCCGTCCCCTAGAAGAACTTTGCAACTTGATATCAGATGACCAACACTTTCCAATTCTGTATGGCAGAACCTGCATTTATTGTCATTACTGATCCCTGCCATCTTCTTGAATGCATTGGTCATCAATCCCTGGTCTTGGGCAGCCATTATGACCCTTTCCTGATCGTGGTGGAGGGATCCTCTTTTAAGCCAGTCCAAAGAACCTTCTTTATCTATGTATTCCTGAGAGAGTTCCCCCAGAAAATACTTTGCACGCTGATGTTGTTCCCATTCTTTAAAGTTCATCTGTTGAAAGGTCTCGGTATATTTCTGCCGGCTCTTTCTTGCTATTTCTGTGGCACACTTGTTTGGTGTTTCGTCCTCATCTGAGAGACAGCTCTGACCAAAATGCTTGGCCAGCTGGGTGACTAATGTTGTTCTGCTGGCTCTTGTATCTTGATGTTCATATACTATTGAGAGGGTGTCATTCTGGGAGCTTCTCAGATACTGACCGGTGCTCACAATAGTTGCCCTATGTTGATGATTAATCTCTGAGAGTCCCAGACCTCCTTCTCCCCTGGGCAAATACAGCCTTGGTAGACACTGTTTTCTGTATGTTATTTTATGAAGCGTTAGTAGCCTCCGTGTCTTTACATCTAGCCGGTTGATCTATTTTTGTGGCCAGTCAATGATACCAAAGCTGTATGTTATTACTGGCATAGCAAGCTGGTTAGTGGCAGTAATTTTATTTTTATTGGTGAGCTGGGTCTTGCATATTTTCCTCACCCGGCGTACATATTCTTTACTAATCTTCTCCCTCATCTTGACATGTATGTTCTCGTTTTCCTCAATGCCAAGGTACTTGTAAGGCTCATGCTCTTCTAGATCCCTGATGTCGATGTTTTCATTAACCTGCATATTTTCTGTGTGGGTCTTCTTCCCAGCTCTGAGTGTACATTTGCCACATTTATCCAGGCCAAACTTCATTCCAATGTCACTGGAGAATGTGTGTACTACCTGCAGAAGGTGGTGCAGATCGGTGTCGGTATTATTTAAAAAGCCATTCTTAACATGGAGAGGGGAGGGTGTTTTGTACCTAATCTGTACTTTGACCTTACAATTGAATAATAAAACATAAAACTTTAATTAAAAGTGGAAATACGATTTAAGAAATAGCGGGGATCACTCTCTGCATTAGCACCGATTATTTTTTTTGTTTTTTTTTTTAAGAAAATCTTTTTTTAACAAAATTGAAAGTACACTTTTTTCTTTGTGTTTTTTTTTTACAGAAGTTGTTTTTACATAAGAAAATATGAATGCTTTTTCTTTATTAAAAAAATTGGGTACTCATGCGTGCACTTATTGATCCGTGCTGAAATAATTGTAAGAAATTTTTTCCCTACACACCCAATTTCCTCCCTGCAGATAGCAAATGAAACTCAGCAAACAAAGCCATACCTTTAACTCAAATTTTATTCAAGATGTATCAGAAATGAAAGTTCTTTGGTCACAGTAAGTCCCTTGCAAAAACAGTGGCTGAATTTGCTATCCATTGCAATGGAACCGGTAGTTATGATTCCTCTGTGGGAATGTTAGTTCAGGTTTCCTTTTAGAAGGATCCATATTATACATGGTGAACACGGCGGGAATGTTGTCGCCCAATATGGCATATTTTAGGACATCGTGGTCTCTGGGAGAATAGGAATAATTCCTATAATCAAATATATCATGCCGAACAATGCAGAATATCCTCATTGGGTAGAATAAGTTCAGCAATTATGTTGTCTCTGTATTTAGAGAAATGTCCTTCATCCACCCACTGCATGGTGTTCAATGAAGGTAAAATCCTGGCACCCTATAACGGAGCACCGCTGTGTGAATCCTTTACTGTTCTGTGTTCATGTCAGACAAGAAAAATAACGCACGTGTAATACAAAATTGGCGCCAACTGGCGCATTCAAATTGAACCAATCAAAGACCGTCTAGCAAATCATGATAGGCGGGCAAACAAATGGCGTTGGTTATAGAATTTCTCACATAATATCGTTATTATTTAAAAAGCCATTCTTAACATGGGGAGGGGAGGGTGTTTTGTATCTAATCTGTAATTTAACCTTATAATTGAATAAAAAAACATATAAAACTTTAATTAAAAGTGGAAAAATAGTGCGGATCAATCTCTGCATTAGCACCGTTTTTTTTTGTTTTTTTTTTAAAGAAAAGCTTTTTTAACATAAGAAATATGAATGCTTTTTCTTTATTAAAGAAATCGGGTACTCATGCACTTATTGATCTGTGCTGAAAAAATAACGCTATTATTTAAAAAGCCATTCTTAACATGGGGAGGGGATGGTATTTTATACCTAATCTGTACTTTAATCTTACAATTGAATAAAAAAACATATCATAAAACTTTAATTAAACGTGGAAATACGATTTAAAAAATAGCGCAGATCACTCTCTGCATTAGCACCAAATATTATTTAAGCACGTTACTAATGCGTAAATTTTCTTTTAAAAAACCTATACGTTCACCTAACAATTTATAGTTTTAATAATAAAAAAGTTCATATTTTTTATATCGAAACAACTGTTTAAAAAAACAAAAACAAAGACAAAATAAAAACAACAAAAACAAAAAAAACAACTTCGACTTTTATGCTTCAACTCAAAACGCAAGCAAGCAATTTTTTTTTTGCCTGATAGAATAATGAAAAAAATTTTTAAATTAAAAAATTTGGAAGATAAAAATGGATTTTAATTTTTTAAATAGGGGATGATTTTTTTTAATTATCGAGTAAACAGAAAATGAAATCTAATTTGTCTCGTCAAATCGTGGTATATGAAATGAATTGAAACGGAAGTTCAGTTCTACCAACAAAACAGGTCCGAAGTATGGGCTTACGAAAAATATTTTTATTTTATTTAATATTTTTATAATTGGCGATGTTAATTTATTTTAATAACATAGCAACATCCCTCGACTCTAAAGATGGGTTGTCTGAAAATTTCAAATAAATTGGTAATGTAGAAATATGGTTTTATCGATTTTGAACGAACCAAGAATTACATTTATATATATATATATATATATATATATATATATATATATATATATATATATATATATATATATATATATATATATAATAAAAAATCACTTTAATTAAAAACTTTACTCTAATAATACCCCCTTCTCAATCAAATGGACTATCATAAAAAAGTTAAGTCTTATACTCCAGGCTCTAAGTCATGTCGCATCTGCACAACCGAAGCTATAACTATAATTACTTCCCCTCAAAGTAACAATATAATAAATTCTAAAAACGAACTAATATCTTTCTGTAAACATAAGTCCAAATTTAATCATGGTAATTTTGAAATTACATAGTTATTATTTTAACCTTTCAGATAGATATATAATTTTTCTTTAACTTTATCGCTTTTTTATACATACTTTCTTAATACTTTATAACTTAATAATCCTTTATTTTAATTCTTTATTTCTTCTTTGCTTGGCCGGTTTTTTATCTGGAATTTCCGTTTTAATCTTTAAATATTCCTATCTATCTAATATATCAATCTACCCACACATCTATATCCTGTATGTATATTTACTTATATTTTACTATATGGATTTATTTACATACTTGCTTTATCCTGAATTTGCAGATACCGGCCATCCTCTCCCCTTAAATTTTTTTTATTCTTTTATTTTATATTTTATATTTTATTTATTTATTTTTTATTTATTATGTATTATTTATTTATTAATTAATTTATTTATTTTTCCCATTTAGTGTCTTTTAACAACTCTTGCTGACATTTTCTTAAGTAATAACCTGCTCATTTCAGTTGACCTATTTTTTGCCCTATATTTTTTTCGCGCCTTTTAACATCATTTTGTCTGGGTCATTTTGAAATTTGCTTTTCTATTTTATATTTAATTCTATCACCATTTAATTTTTTTCCTCTTCTTCTTCCCAGATCTTTCTTATTTATATTATGTCTCGGCAGCCGTGTAAAAAGCATATCTTAATTTTCTTTTATTAATATTATTGGAATTTTTCCCCTTTTCCTTGTACATATTTGGGAATTATTCCATGGATTTCGGCCTTTTAGATTAATTTGGACCATCTTCCAGTTACGTGATTTCCTTGGATTTTCCTTGTGCAAATGGAAATTCAACTAACTTTCTAGGAGTTATATTTTTGGATTTTACCGTCATTGGATTATTTACCTTTCACCTGACTATCCATTCACGTGTAATCACCTTTTTCTTCACCATATTCCTTCTGCTTCACTTTTTGTTATCAAGTAAGATCTTTGACTTACTTGCAGTTTCATTAAATACTTTTGTATGCAAAATCCGATCCCGCATTTTGCTAATTCCTACCCTCTGATGAGAAGGAAAGTATTTTTTCGAAACTCCGCGGATTAAGGACTATCCACTTATCAAGTGTTTCCTTTTCAGATTAAATGTTTTTAACTCTTTTTCAAAGTGTTTTTAACATGTTTTATTAACTGCTGGCTCTTACACACACACACACACACACACACACACACACACACACACACACACACACACACACACATATATATATATATATATATATATATATATATATATATATATATTAGCATGGATACCCAGCGTTGTCAGGGTTGACATAAAGTTCGGGTTGGCCACACCTGCCATACTAAGAATATTGAGCAGTTTTTCATTGTCAACTCCATCGTTACCCCAACAAAAATTTCAAAAATAAAAGAACAGATGAAAACACGAAAATGTAATCCATCACCTCCCACCCCGAAAAAAGAAGAAGAACGTGACAAACTCTCCACCAGATATTTCGGCAGAAGGGATACGAAGAGAAGCTATTCTCCGGATATTGAGCAGCTTTTTATGCCTATATTCCAGTTTAAACGAATTTCTTTTATGTTACCTCAGTCTAGAAAGATTTGTTTTTACGGTTTGTTACAACGAAAACAAACTAAATAATTCAGTTTCACAAATACCAGAGTAGAATTTGTGTTAACCGAAATACACGTTTTTATGTTATAAAAATGATGAGTTATGACTTTAAAAGTAAAAAAGGTAAAATCCATTGAGTGCGTACGGTGGTTATATGAGAAAATAAAGCTGTGTACGCATTATAAATGTTTCTTTTCTGTGTCTTATGTTATACATTAGTACATTAGGGGTCATTTCTTATTTATTTACTGCACCCATCTGAACTAGAGAAAATCATGATTTAAATGAGTATGTCTCGTCTAAATAACTAACGATGAATATCTAAATATGGCCGACCAGACGGGTGATCAAAAAGTCAGATCGAGCGTATCGTAAAACGAAATGAAATCGACAACTTCTCAACAAAAATGAGTACCTTTTATTTTCTTGAATAAAAAAAACTTTCTCGACAAGAACACGACTGTTTTTGCTTTAATAATTATTTTTTATTCAAACGTAACAAATAAAAATTTCAATTTGGCTTGAACTTTGCGGTTTTTGGATTATTTTTTATTTTTATTATTGCTTTTTTTAGTCGGATTTAACTAACAAACAAAACAAAACAAAAACCATTTTGGTGCTTATGCATTTATGTTAACGTTATTTTTTATGGTTTAAGTGCCTTCTCAAATGTTTGAAGTGTTTCTAATGTTTTTACCTATAACTATAATCTCTGGCAACCCCCCTCCTCTCCCCCCCTAAAAAAAACCGGCCAAAAAATATCCACCAAGAAAATAAAACATAAAATAATCCGAAATGCGCAAAGTTCAAGCAAAAAAACAAAAACAAAAACAAAAAGGCAAGTTGTCAATTTGGTCTCATTTCGTTTTCCGCTCGATCTGACTTTTTGATCACCCGTCTGGTCGGCCATATTTAGATATTCATCGTTAGTTATTTAGACGAGACATACACATTTAAATCATGGTTTTCTCTAGTTCAGATGGGTGCAGTAAATAAACTTTTAACTCGAAATGACCCCTAATGTACTAATGTATAACATAAGACACAGAAAAGAAACATTTAAAATGCGTACACAGCTTTATTTTCTCATATAACCACTGTATGCACTCAATGGATTTTACCAAAAAAAAAATAAAAAAAAAATTAACAGTTATGATGTAAAAAAAAAATGTGAAGAAAAAAACTGGTAAAAAAACGTAAATGAAAGTTTATTGTTTTAAATAAAGAATCGTAGTTGAATTGGATTGCTTGTTTATTTTAAAATAAAAATCCACTGGACAACAACATTAATTGTGAAATCACGGAAATTATTTTATTTAAATTAATTAAAAAAATAATGCTTGAAACTTTTAGTTTTAATATCCTCCGAAAAAGAAAACAAAAAGAAAAATAACAAAGTTCGCACCCAGGGGAAATAACTCAAACCGGTTTATAAAAAAAAATCGATGTCGGTAAAAATAAATTCAATTAAATATGTTATCAATATAAATCAAATTTAAATATAAACTTAAATAGAATACTTAAAACAATTCCCTCACTTTAAACAATAACTAACACACCGCTATTTAATAAAATAATTTTCCTTTATGTAATATGCAAATGACGTCACATCTTAATCGTATAATTTGCAAGAATCATACTATATATAGGGATGAATGAAACATTAAAGTAATGGAAATTTTGTATATATTAATCAAACTGTGAATAAGCAAATAAACAAACAAACAAACGGATAGGAAATCGAATTTATATATATAGATATATAATTATTTACTATAATAATTATTACATACCTACAGACACTAGTGTTTCATCCTTTCGGGAATCATCAGTGGAGGGTATCACGATTAACACCAATCGATAGAAGCCATCCCTGACTTCATTAGCAAGGACCTAATCCATTCAACTACCGTTAACCGCGAGAAATGCTGTTGAATTATAAACCTTTATTTTTTTAAATGCTTTTTATCTAATCATTATATGATGATCTGCGCATAAGAGCTAAATTGACTGACTTTAATTCAACTAAAAGTGGTCAACAATAAGAAACGAGTTTCTTAAAGGGGCTGACATAATACGCACACACACACACACACACACACACACACACACACACACACACACACATCATTTTGGTGGTGAATTTAACACATGCTAAATGGTGGCCCATTCTAAATCCGTTCTAATATGCATTCTTGTTCATTTGTCATATCCATCATATATAATCTTTTTAATTGTCTACGTGGGTTTAGGAAGCAATCTTTATATTTCCACATCAAATGGTGGTGTTCGGTTTTAGATTCATAAAAAAAAAGGAAAAAAAGAAGGGAGGATTTCAGACGCAGCAAGGCAAGAAAATGGTCTCCCGCTGAGAGTAAATCACGAAGTCCTTGATGTCGTGTCGATAACTCTTTATAACTGAGCCAATCAATTTGAAGTACTTCTCGTTCTTTCGGCATAACACGAAAGTTGTTCAGACTTATTTGTCTTTGATTCTTTGATTATAGGACAGAGAGAGAGAGAGAGAGAGAGAGAGAGAGAGAGAGAGAGAGAGAGAGAGAGAGAGAGAGAGAGAGAGAGAGAAGGGGGCGAATGTTATCAACATGTATCAAAGAATAAGACAAGTGAATAAATTAATTGACTTTACTGTTTTCTTTGGATACACCCAGTTTTTTTTTTCTTGTGCAAACTTTCTTTCTCGGCTTCTACAGTCACTAATGTTATTGTTATTGTTGTTGTTTTTTGATGTTATTGTCTTCTTCTTCTTCTTCTTCTTCTTCTTCTTCTTCTTCTTCTTCTTCTTCTTCTTCTTCTTCTTCTTCTTATTATTATTATTATTATTATTATTATTATTATTGCATTTATTATTATTATTATTATTATTATTATTATTATTATTATTGCATTTATGATGGTGTTTCCTGGAGTGAATAACAGCAAGTCTATCCAGAGTTCTCGTACTCTCCATCTGTTTCGATAACCATTTGCAAGCGATTTTATGTTATCACAACAACTGCTTAACATTGATTTCTCTCTAACAACTACCATTGATCTTCTCTGGTAATTGGATGACAGCCACCTCAACAAAAAATAACCTTCTTACTGACATACAATATGGTTTCCGTTCTGCTAGATCTACAGCAGATATGCTTACGGTTATATCTCATAGGATTAGCGAATCTCTTTATGGAGGCTTCCTTTCCAGGGCAATTGCTCTTGACATATCCAAGGCCTTTGATAGGGTATGGCATAAAGGTCTACTTCACATGATTTCCAGCTATGGTATAGCTGGAAATGTCTTCTCAGTTATTAAATCATTTCTCTCTGATAGGTTCATAACAATGATCCCCCAAAACACATACTAAAATCTTTCGTTGACATCTATGCTGATGACACGACCATCTATGGCAACACATCAAAGGCCGTAAATGATGATGTTCTCTCTGATTCTCTCTCCTCTGATCTTGAGCGTGTGGTACAGTGGGGAAAGAGGTGGCTGGTTACCTTTAATGCATCTAAGACCAAGCTCCTATCTCTACATCATAAACGCTCTGATCCCCATCTGGCATCAATTGAAATGGATGGCTCTCGTCTAAGGGATGCCCCAGGATTTGATAAGCTCCTGGGTTTGACCTTTACACCTGATCTTAAATGGAACACATACATCAAATCTGTAGCCAAGGTCGCTGGGAAAATGGTGGGATCCTTCTACCGCTCCAGAAGATATCTCACTACTGATGCAATTCTCTATCTATATAAGAGCCAAGTACGTCCAAAGATGGAGTACTGCTGCCACATCTGGGAGGGGCTGCAAAAAAACTGCCTTGACGGAGTACAAAATAGACTCCGTGGCTTGGTGGGGGATGCCCTTTTCTCTACTCTGCAACCTCTCTCCCACAGAAGAGACGTAGCGAGCCTGTCATTGTTCTATCGTTACTTCCATGGCAGGTGCTCGTCTGAGCTCCATTCTCTGGTCCCCCCTCGCCAATCTTTCTCAAAAAACACCCGACTAGCTGAAACCACCGTCAATAATTTTCCCCACTCCCTATCTGTGCCTAAATCAAAATGTAGATACCATGAACAAAGCTTCTTTCTTAGAACTGCACGCCTGTGGAACTCTGTTCCACTTGCCTGTTTCCCTCCCGACTTCAGCCTGGATGTCTTCAAGTCCAACACAAACAAATTCCTGATGAACCGCCCCCCCCTAAGTAATGACACCTTACCAATTCTCCAATACTATTGCTACACTATCCCTTTGATTACTGTACACACAATAACCCTTATCTCTGAGTGGCCATTGGGCCTTAATAAGTGGTGAACTCCATGTAAAAAAAAAAAAAAAAGTAGTGGTTGATGAGCAGAAATCAGAAGCTCCCAGTATTACTGCTAGAGTTCCCCAGGTCCAACTCTCTTCCTGATCTACATTAATGATCTTCCAAATCACATGATTAGATCATTCGTTCATTCATAGACAGTTGTACTGACAACATTACCATCTATGGCAGCACATCAAAGGGCGTAAACGACCAAGTTCTTTCTGATGCTCTCTCCTCTGATTTTGAGCACGTGGTACAATGGGGAAGAAGTGGCTGGTTATTTTTATCTTTATATAGTCAACGCTCTGATCCCCATCTGGCATCAATTGAAATGAATGACTCTCGTCTTGGGGAGGCTCCATGTTTTGAAAAGCTTCTAGGTCTGACCTTTACTCCTGATCTGAAATGGAACATGTACATCAAATCCGTTGCCAAGGTCACTGGAAAAATAGTGGGATCCTTCTATCGATCGAATAGATATCTCACTGCTGATGCAATTCTCTACCTATATAAGAACCAGGTACGCTCAAGGATGGAATATTGTTACCACATCCAGGCAGGAGCTGCTAGAAAGACTTATCCTGCTTTGACAGAGTTCAAAATAGACTTTGTAGCCTAGTAGGGGATGCCCTTTTCTCTTCCTTGCTACCTCTTTCTCACAGAAGAAACGTTGCGAGCCTATCTCTTCTTTATCGTTATTTTCATGGCAAGTTCTCGTCTGAACTCCAATCTATGGTCCCCCCTCACCAAATTTTCACGAGAAACACTCGTCAAGCTAAAAACACTATTAATAATTTCCTCCACTCTTTATCTGTGCCTAGACCTAAACGTAGATTCTATGAACAAAGCTTCTTTCTTAGAACTGCACATCTGTGGAACTGTCTTCCGTTTGCCTGCTTTCCAACTGATTACAATATGGTCGTCTTCAAGTCCAACATAAACAAGTTCTTGATGAACCGTTCCACTTAAGTAATCCAATTTACTAAATTTACACTACTAACGAATCCTATGATATTGTCACATTGACTACAGTACACTCTTTGACTCTTATCCTCGAGTGGCCTCTGAGCCTTGATAAGTGGTTAAAAAAAAGAAGCCTCACTTAGATTTCAGTACTCTCTGCACCATTCCAATGAAGGTCTAGCTAGTACTCTCACCCTTCGGTCTTTCTATTTTCCTTGACTATTAATGGCTATTTAGTGTGGTATAAACCGAGGCTAGGGCCATAATATTACTTTTTTTTTTTTTTAAGAGGGTAGTTTATAATATTTCTCGCTGTTTTAGTTCCATTGGATTCATATGGTGTTGTTCTTTCCATGTTTTTGTTTTATTTCCATTGCGTCTGCAGCTTATGTCTAATGAACCATCTCCGGTCTTTTTGGTTAATATCACAATGAGTAGCATTTTATCATCATTGATGGCAAGGGCCGCTTGCTGAAATTGAATCTTGCATAGAATAAGCGAACAGCAACTTTTTTAAAATATAGAATTATTCATTTTACATTTAAGGAGCATTTTTAAAATGGTTCGACGTGTATCACCAACAGCCAGCGCAAAACTGCTATGCGTCCCTCGTGCATGAAATCCAGTCTTCCACTGTTAAAACAATACAATTTAAGAGAGAGTTATGGCCTTTATGACACGTCTGATTCAAAATCAGTTATCCTCGCGATATATCCAAGTGAGTCACACGAATGGCAAAAATGACAGAACACATAAACAATCACAGATTTAGACATAAGAATATTTTTTATTACAATAGAGGGTTCAATCTCCCCAAATTTATATACAACACTCAATGGACCGAAAGAGGGGACAAACACAAAGAACAAAAAATAATATTATTATAAGAAGTGATTGATGAAGTCAAAAGCAAAAAAAAAATTTAAGTATGAATGTCATTGCAAATTCTGCTTGACTGTACAACGGGGATCGGGGCGAGGGTTGAATGCTGGGATTGGATGAAAGAAAACATGAAGTACTTAGCTGGATGGCGTAATCAGCAACCCGAAAACAAAATATCAAAAAAAAAAAAAAAAAAATAATATACCCAGTCCTGAAGTTTCCACGGAATCGGGAGATAATAGTATGATCCATATGCTGTTCAATCTTTTTTCTCTTTAATCCATACGCTCTCTTCTTTTCTTTTTCTTTTCGGTTATATTGCTATTGCCCCTTTCCTTTGAATGTTCATCTCAGCTTTTTCCTTCAGTGAATACTTCAATGTGGTTGAATCAATTATTCATTATAGTTTTATTTTTCGTGACTCCATTAGTTGCGTGGCGTAAGTTCCAAGTTGATTGTTGTTTGGTCTTTATGATGCCGGCCGATGCATCCAATTACACCTAGGCGATTTCGTAAAATCTTAAATCAGCTTCGTCTCTTTTCAGTCATCTCCGCATGAGTTGACTTGGGTGCATGGTATACAGGCTGATATGCCGTGGATTCATATCATAACCCAGTTAATGATGTGGTGATTTGAGCATCTATAGTAAACGCCGGCTAATGCATAGAATGATTCTCTAAAAATTTTGTCGCGTGTGGCTTTCATATTGTTTTATTCCACCTCCCTTGAATTGCCCACTTCCATTATAATTTTTCCCCTTCCTTTTTACTTTTGGGAAATGAGGAGATCGCAAAAATAGGGAAAGAGAGAGTGTGAGAAAGAGATGAGTGTGTGTTTTTCTGTCTGAACTGTTTCCGCTATCGCTCGTGGCGGATGAAGGAATTGGGATGTCGCCTGACTGTTTGATAACTCTAAAAGGGAGGTTCGTCTGGCCCCTTCTGCATTATGATTTTATATCGCACTTTATATAAAAATGTTTTCTTATAAACTTTCCTATTTCTACATTTTTCAATCATGAAAGTCAGTTTATATAACCATTGCTATCCGGCGACTGTTATTTTAATGTTTCACATTGTTTTCATTTTATTATGCATGCTTGTTCCATATATATATATATATATATATATATATATATATATATATATATATATATATATATATATATATATATATATATTCTTCATTAAATTTCTATCTGATGTTAGTGTGTCATCTTGGCTACACACAAAGACACTTCAAGATGGCATCTTTCAAAGCCCGGAACAAAGCACATATTCATTTACTGATGTTTTTGATTTTAATATTTAGTTTTACTCGTTATATGAAAAAATTGAAATAGTTTTTATTCTCACACTCATATCGACAGACATTTTGTAAGACACATACTTCTGTAGCACCGTTATTGTAAGTTAAATATTGTACATTTTCATACAAATAAGGTATGCTCCCTATTTATACCTGTTTTCTTTCTGAGATGTGTTTTCCTTAATAAAGAATCTATAACGAATTAAATCTTTATCATTTCGGAATTTTTGAGATGAGGATTAATAATTTTGTAACATAGCCGTTTGCTGGGGACGTTTCTGGAACGGCTGTTACATTCTGGCTATGGCAACGACCTATTCAAGTGTTAAATACGATAAAACAATAGGCGCATCCCGTTTAGATCAAGTGGTTTGTTATTATATCTGCTCCATCTGCTTGATAGGTCTTCGCTTCAGGTCTTCTGTCAAATTCTTGGCATCATTAGTTGGGACATGCGACCCATTGCTTTCGGGGTCCCAATTTCAGCTGCTCGAGACTGGCCCGCAATCCGCCTTCAACGGTTCCCAATACCAACCGAATTACAAATCTTCCCTTGTGGCGAAACTGTAGAGGACTAGGATATATAAATCCTAATCCCGTTACAAAAGAAAATAATGAAACGAATGGAATTGAAGGAAACAAAAACTCAATTGCTGGATAAGATAAATGTGTCGTTTATTTACTGTTGAAAGAATGAATGTTTTAGATATAACATGTGTTCATGTCCGCGTGGGTGTAACCATCGTTTGTTACGGGACTGGTGGTGTAGAAAGAAAAAGGAAATGTGTGTTCATCTCACTATCGTTTGTTCGCGTGTGGGAAGAAGTGAGTAATATAGTAGAAATGAGAATGATAGTCCAGCGTGTAGACAAAGACAAAGGATAGAGGGTTGACATCAGTTAGCAGTCAACTACGCAAAGGTATTCTCAGGGACAAGTTGTATATATATATAGAGAGAAAGAGTGAGAATGTCAATCAAGTTCATGGAGAAAGAAAGCGTATAAAGTGTACGTACTATTTGTTAGCTTTTTGTCCCACATAGTAGCAAGTGGCATGAGGCACGCGCATGAGCGTGCCTGCCGAAATGGCGGCGGCTGGTGCGCCGACCACTCACCTCGGAAGCTAGTCTGAAAAAGGCTGGAAACAGCTTGTCTCTTGCTTTTATAGGTGTTTCCGGTGGTCTTTTGCGCTTGTGTGGATTTCCTTTGAAAGGGGAAGTGACGTTGTCCATCTGTGCGTACATGTGCGTGCGTTAGCGTGTGTGTGTATACACGTGAATGTGAGTGTATGTACGCGAACGTTAATATATCTACTTGTGTGTACATGTGCGCGTATGTTTGTGTGTGCGTATGTATATGACAAGTAATATAGCTTGAGATGTGAACTCGTGTTTTTGTGTGAGACTAGAAAAGGCTCGCGCAAAACACCAGAGAGAGAGAGAGAGAGAGAGAGAGAAAGAGAGAGAGAGAGAGAGAGAGAGAGAGAGAGAGAGAGAGAGAGAGAGGTACATATTAAAAATAAAGAGACTGAAATGTTATTGTTTTACAATTTTGGTGTCGGTCGAGTAGATTTGACTATTTTAGTTGTCAACCTTGATTGCATAAATAACCTGGCCCAGCAGCCGTCACTCTCTGTTACCAAGCTGTTAACCCTAGCTGGACGAGGGGCCGCATTCTCTACAACGTTTCAATAACGCATTTATTTTTCTAATTTTACTCATCTCCTCAAAAGGACTAGAAATGTCGGCTATAAATCCTCCAAATGTGGGGGCTGGGACTCCTCCAAAAGGATCTTTATAATTGCGCCACAACTTAGATTTTTTTAGATTATTTATACTATAATAAGTAATAGAAATATGTCGGCAAGTTGAAATGAACATTTGAGCTCGTTAAAATCGGGGAAAAGTTATATCGGTTGACTTAGAATAAGTTCTTCATGCTAAATTGATGGTTGAATATGATTAAATTTGTGCTCATTTTTTCATTAAATCATAATTATATTAATCCCTATCAATCCATAACTGTGCATCGAACGGATACCATAATACTTAGTTAGCTGCACCTTACCATAACAAAAGTTTATACAAAATTTCACCCAGATAGGCCTAGTAGTTTCTGACAAACAAAAAGTGGAATGGATAGGCAGACAGTTCCTGCAAAAAGAAAGTCCGCACTTGTAATTTTTTTCAAAATTTTTTAAATTGACGTGAACACTAGAATATTTTAATTAAAAGTCAAATATGAAGAGGTAAAATTATAGAGGAATAAAAGGCCAATATAATGAGGTATAGGTTGTTTAAACAGTTACATTAAATTTAGTTTAAATTTGCAATTTTTGAAAAAAATTACAAGTGCGGACTTTCTTTTTGCCGCCTGTATATATATATATATATATATAGTGGCGTCCAAAACTAAGGGACAAAATTTTAAAACCTAATATTTGTTAGAAATGACAACTATGAAAAGCTGAAAAGCTGAAATTTGACAACTGGTAGTCGTTATCATCCATAATGACATACTAAAATTTGAATCATTTGCAAAGGATAGGAAAAAAAATTTATTTATTTATTTTCAAAATAGGAACGTCCAAAAGTAAGGCCCAAAATTGAGAAAAACAATGTAAATAGCCAAAAAAGAATAAACATACATGTACAATCAATATTTAGTAAATAAGCCCTTGCTCTCAATGACAGCTGCACATCTTCGACTACAAGAACGAATCAGTTCTTGACAATCCTCGATACTAATTTTAGCGAGAGAGAGAGAGAGAGAGAGAGAGAGAGAGAGAGAGAGAGAGAGAGAGAGAGAGTACATCAAATTATGTGACTGTTGCAATGTGCTGGTGAGTTGGTTTATGCGCTATTCGCTGATTACTTTTTTTCCAACCTTTTATTGACAGATCAATACTGTTCTGAGATCCATTTTATGAGCAAGCGTTTAATTACTCTGAGATTGAAGAAAACAAGCAATCATGGTTGTAAATTATTGCACACGTTCAATATCACTCCACAACTGACGTGTGAGAGGGGGAGAGAAGGAGAGAGTGAGAAGGAGGCGGAAAGCCAATATCGTTTGATAACACTTTGAAATAAAAGAAATTAAGTGAAAGGGGAGCAGAACGCTGAAAATATGCAGACAGACTGGAACAAATTAAGGTAAATATTACTAACCATCTTTAATTTACCTTCACTTTCATTTTCGTTGTATTTTTTTTAACTGACAACTTTTGTTGCTTTCTTTACTGACTTTTTAAAAGTTAGTTGTCTATCTGACTTATAATGTTAACAAAGATACACACACACACACACACACACACACACACACACACACACACACACACACACACACACACACACACACACACGTGTGTGTGTGTGTGCGTGTGTGTGTGTGTGTGCGTGTTTAGGGATATCTATTTTTAAAATTTCATAAAGTCAGAGATATCTGAATTTTAACACCCTTTTATTCCTTTTGCATAAAACTAAATTAAACTAATTATAGTCCACATTACGACTCTTCACACCTAACAGCTGTGGTTCAAAATGCACAATCACCGGTTAATTAGTTTATGAGTAAATCCTGTATATACAAATATATAAATTCTAGCAGAACGACCCGGCGTTGCCTGGAATTGAATAATGATCAATGAATGTTTCACACTCCCATATTTTTATTGTCATCAAAATCGGTAAAATCGCCCATTTTTGTAATCAAATCGATTGATTGTCTGCTCTAGTTGGCGACTCATTACAGTGCACCAGGAGGGGAGATTCATATGACTCCCCGCAGTGACTTAGTCCACAGTACATTATATTTTACATTGCACTGTAAAGAACATACTGTTGATTTTATAAAATTATTTTTATTTAATAGCTTGAATTAAACTTTTAAATGCAAAAGTCAAGTATCGTGCTCCAATTATGCTCTAAACAGAAACATTTTGAACGCGCCCCTTTCATATCAAAGAAACTACTGTTGATTTTATAAGTCGGGCCTTTTGGCTTGTGTGGTAATAAAAATTCTCAAATGCATTTGTGATGTTTAGACTGTGTACAGAGTTAACTTTAGTCAAAATCGCCTGTTCCCTCTTTCATTGGATTATTTCGATTATCGATTATCGATACTTATCGAAGACATTCTGATACAAAACCTATCTAAGAACATTCCCAAACACATAGGTACATTTGTGTGAAATATCATAAAAACCGCCCTAGCCGCTTTCGAGTCCATAGGAAACGAACTCACAGACACACAGACAGTTCCTTTTATATAATAGAGATAGAGATAGAGATATACGCATTCTTAATTAACTAAACTAAATTGCCCTATATGTGCTTCCAGGTTGCACTTGCTCACACCACCATGTTTATATTTGCCCTCTATCGTCCCCACATCAGCGGAGTTACTATCTTTAAGAGTATATCTGAGAAAGTTGACCACATTTTGTTTGCTCGTCCTTCGGCCCACATTTACGTCTGTTGAGATTTCAATGTTAACAATGTGGAATGGTTAACCTACTCAAACAAAACAGATGATAAGGGGAGGTTCTGTCACAATTTCTCCATTGCTTATGACCTAACTCAGATTGTTCATGAACCCACCCGTGTGTCCGATACTGACGGTCAGTATGCAAGTCTCCTAGACCTTTTTCTTACAACTTGCTCTGAGCCATGTTCATCCTTGTTCTGTCTCCGCTGGGATTTTCTGCACGCCATGTTTAAAAAGAATATGTCCTCAATAGTATAAGACCTAATGGAATGGTTAATTGTAGGTATAGACCGCTTCATACCTTCAAAAAAATTCCAGCAAACACCTAACAGCCAACCGTGGTTCTCTCCAGAATGTGCTGCTGCCATTGGGCACAACAATCACTTTATCCATTACTCCCAACATAATAGATATACTGGGACTAAAGCCGTTTTCAGGACTGCCGGCAATCATTGTAAAAGAGTAGTAAAGAATGCGAGAGAGTTGTATGCTTAATCTGTAATGTTCAAAGTAGCTGAGCAGTGACTTGGTTCTCCCTAGTTTTGGCAAGTAACAAACAGGATCCTGAATAGAAGCATGTGCTCTATCCCAACCATCATCAATCGACCTGAGGTAATCTCGTCAGAATCGGACAAAGTCAAACTGTTTGTCAAGGATTTTGCAGTTAATTTTACCCTATGTGATCAGGGCTGCCAACCTCCCATATTTACTCCTGTGCCTGAAAACGTGCTATGCAACATACAAATATCTGTGCGTGTGATGTTGCCAAGTTAATCAAAAAACTTGATTACAGTAAAGCAACTGGCCCCGATATTATTCTAATTAAAGTGCTGAAAAAGCTTCAACCAGAACTAGCTCTTATACTTACAAGGAGAAATGCTCCCCAACACCCTTGAAAACCTCATCAGTATGCCCATATTTAAGAATTCAGGTGATCGGTCATCTATCTCTCAATACAGACCAATAAGTCTCCTCTGTGTTATGAGTAAGTTGCTGGAATCTGTGTTAAATAGAGAAGTAGTCAACCACCTCAGCAAAAATAGCCTTCTCAGTAGCATGCAATATGGTCTCTGTTCTGCTAGATCTACAGCTGATGTGCTAACAGTGATATCTCATAGGATTAGGGAATCTGTCAATGGAGGCTTCCTTTCCAGGGAAATTGCTCTTGATATATCAAAGGCCTTTTATAGAATATGGCATAAAGGTCTACTCTACAAGATCTCCAGCTATGGTATAGGTGGAAATGTCTTTTCAATTATTAAATCATTTCTCTCTAATAGGTTTATAAGAGTAGTAGTTAATGGGCAGAAATCAGAAGCTCACAGTATTAATGTTGGAGTCCCTCAGGGGTCCATCCTGGGCCCAACTCTCTTCCTGATCTACATCAATGATCTTCCAAATCACATCCTAAGATCATTTGTAGACATCTATACTGACAAGACTACGATCTATGGTAACATTTTAAAGGTAGTAAATGATCAAGTGATCTCAAGTGATAATTGTAATATATCTAAAACCAAGCTTCTATCTTTACATCATCAACGCTCTGACCCCCATCTGGCATCGGTTGAAATGAATGGCTCTCATCTTGGGGAGCTTCAATGTTTTGACAAGCTTCTGGCTCTGACCTTTACTCCTGATCTGAGAGAGAACACATAGATAAAATCCGTTGCCAAGGCAGCTGGGAAAATGGGGGAATCCTTCTACCGCTCCAGTAGATATCTCACTGTGGATTCACTTCTCTACCTGTATAAGAACCAAGTACGTTCTAGGATGGAGTACTGTTACCACATCTGGGATGGAACTGTTAGAAGCACCTTATCCAGCCTTGACAGAGTTCAAAATAGACTTTGTAGCCTAGCAGGGGATGCCTTTTCTCTTCTCTGCAACCTTTTTCCCACAGAAGAGATGTTGCGAGTGTGTCTCTGCGTTATCGTTATTTTCATGGTAAGTACTTGTCTGAGCTCCAATCTAAGGTCCTCCCCTTGGCAAACTTTTATGAAAAACACTCGTCTATCTGAAACCACTATATTTGTGCCTAAACCTAAATGTAGATTCGATGAAGAAAGCTTCTTTCTTAGTACTGCACACCTGTGGAACTCTGTTCCATTTCCCTCTTTCCAGCTGACTACATGGACGTCTTCAAGTTCAATTTAACAAATTTTCACTAACGATTACTACGATATTGTCCCATTGACTACTGTACACTCATTAACCCTTATCCTCGAGTGGACTCCAGGCCTTGATAAGTGGTGACTCCTTTGTATAAATAAAATATACATATATATTCTCACTAATCTATCTATATAAATAAAACAGTAAATGTATGTATGTGTGAAAATATTTAACTGATGAACTCTTAAACTATTAGTCACACAACACTGAAATTAACAGGAAATAGTAATCATACACTAAGGATGGTTTATAAGGAGTAAAATCTTGGATTGGATGGATAAATAACGTATACGGAAATATGTCAGCAAGTTGAAATGCAAAATATTAATTTCAACTTGCTGACATATTTCTATTACTTTTGCGTATGCGCAAATTCATTCATAGCTTAAAAGTGATCTAATTTTAAGTCTTTCTTATCTATCTATTAATAGCTCAAGCAGTAAAGAACACAGTAGAAGCATTAAATGTTTTGGTTTCGATTCCAGCTGATGGTACCAACGATTTTTTTAAAAAATCTTTTCAAATCAGTATTATATATTAGGTACAATATGATATTAAATAGAGAATGGGCTTTGTAACAATAAATACGAAATGTGCATGAATTAATATATTTAAGTGTATTTTACAACTGGACAAAGGCTGGGCGCCCCCCGGTGATATTCTTATAAAATAACTTAATCAGTACAGTTAAAAAAATGAAATAAGAAAGAATATCTGAAACTGAAACATTTTTTAAAAAGAAAGAAAACGTACTAATAGAAGAAAAAGAAAAAAGAAAAAAACGTCTCATTATAGAAATAAAGGAAAGATTTCTTTCAGAATTAATTTCGGGCATTGCTGGTTATATGAGTTCCTATTGGCTTTCTCTCACCCTCTAAACACATGAAATGGTTTCGTCCGGCACGCTTTTTACTCACATGACAGAAGTGAAGTACATTGCCCCCCCTCTCTCTCTTTCTCTCTCTCTCTGTTTTCCTTTCTCTCTCTCTCTCTCTACACCCACACACACACATACACACACAAATAAATACTTTACTTTTGTCCCTATTATAGTATGTTTCCATTTGTTTTGTTTTATATAGGTCTGGCGAGAAGAGGTTGGGTTTTGGAGAGAGCAGTCAGACCAAATCGGCACGCGGACGCTGGTCCCATCTATCTAGGACTTTAGATGTAAAGAATCTAATTCAACAGGTGATGGAGATGAATTCACAATACAATTACGTTGTCAGCATCATCTCTAAACCCCCAGATGAAAGACAGCTGACAGAATGCGAAGAACTGATTGGCTGGTTCAAATCCCGCGTACGCAAAATATTTACCAATCTTAAAACAGGTATGTAACTGTATGTAAACGTACACACTGCTGCATGTTTAGTGATGTATGCTGCAGATGACAGGTTGGTGATGGGAACAATATTTGGCTCGGGATAAGACCACCCAAAAAATTGAATAGCTTTTTAAAATAATAATAATAATAATGCTGTTTTAGATACGAGGCTACCTGCTGTGATTGTGAACTACTTGAGACTTTTCGAAAATTATGTTCATCCCAGATGGTACCCTCCATTTCCCTGCTCTGGCTAATAAGTTTTTATGTCCAGTAGTAAAATGGCCCAGGATTTTTTTAAATTGGCTGGCTGTGGTCTAATCAAAATGACACCAATCTCCCTATATTTATTTTAGTAGTATAACCTCTTAAGATAAAACATCGTTACTTGTCTGAAGTTTAAGTCGTGATTTTGTATGGAAGGAAAATCCTTTTGTTGCAGCAGAGCCCAAGATCACATGATCGACACGGTGGCAAGTGTTGAAGTCAAGCATCAAATTAGGATGAAGACAACGAGTGGACGATCATGACCTGTGCAGTGTATGCGTAGAATAAATGGACAAAGTCTCATTCTAAAATAACTTTATCGAGTTGTCTTTGTTAATATGTAAATAAAAGGAGAGTGGAAGAGAAGAGAAGCAAGTTCGACTGAATTCCAATCTATGGTCCTTCCTTGCCAAACTTTCACAAAAAAAAACACTCGACTAGCTGCAACCACTACATACGATTCCCCCCATTCTCTATCTGTGCCTAAATCTAAACACAGATTTCATGGAGAAAACTTCTTTCGCAGAACTGCCTACCTGTGGAACCCTGTTCCACTGGCCTGCTTCCCAGTTGAATCCAATGTAAACAAGTTCTTGTTGAGCCGTCCCTATAACTAACCAAATTCTACCCAATATACCCCATTAACGATTACTACAATACCATCTTACATTAATTAACCCTTATCCTCGAGTGGCTTTCGGTCTTGATAAGTAGTTGCGAGTTTGTCTCTGATGTATCGTTATTTTCATGGAAGGTGTTCAACTGAGCTTCAATCTATGGTCCCCCCTCGCCAAACTTTCACAAGAAACACTCGTCTAGCTGTACACACTATCAATAATTCCCCCCACTCTTTATCTGTGCCTAAACCTAAACGTAGATTCCATGAACAAAGCTTCTTTCTTAGAACTGCACGCCAGTGGAATTGTCTTCCGTTTTCCTGCTTTCCGGCTGACTACAATAGGGTTGTGTTCAAGTCTAACATAAATAAGTTCTTGATGAGCCGTTCTATATAAGTTATCAAATTTACCAAATTTTCATTACTAATGATTACTATATTGTCCAATGTCTACTGTTCACTCTTTAACCCTTATCCTTGAGTGGCCTCTTGGCCTTGATAAGTGGTGATGCCTATGTAAAAAAAACAAAAAAACAAAAAAAAAAAACTCCCAATTAAAAAAAAAAATGAACAAAAGAAAATGCACGTGTTGGTAAATGAATGTACAAGGAATAGGGAAGAGAAAAAAGTGCATATATGAAGAATGTTTGTGTACTATATGCAGGTGTTGAAGTTAGGGCGTGTGAAAGTAGTTATGTAGGTGTGTATGTATGTGTGTGTGTTATATTATGGTTGCATGTCTGCTGCTGCTGGTGTTGTTGTTTTTGTTGTTGAGGAAAAAGAGGAGGAGCATCATTCATGATGATTTTGTTGACATTCGTTTCCCTGATATCTGTAACATTACACACGTTTACACATGTAGACCCAACACGTTGTAGCAGGGTACGTCGCAAGGAACATAGGACAAGTAATAACTTGACACCTGTTTTTTTTTTTTGTAACAACGACATTTATTTCCTAATTTTCTCGCCACGCTTGACTTCTTGTTACGACCGCGACGTCACCCATCTCTAACGTTATCTCTCTCCTTTTTTATAGTCTTTTTCTTTTTCCTTACCGTGACGTCATTTCACACATGGCTCGGTATTTGCATATAACTGCCATACACATGTGCGCACTCTGTTACATATCTTTCTCTTAAGAATTCTTTCTAGAAGAATATTGGATACTTATTAAAGGGACCAGATGAAGGTTGCCACGTTCCTAAATGAAAGTGTTTCTATGGAATGACTTGGATTCGAACTTGGCACACCCACTGAGCCACTGACACCTCCGTGCTGCTGTAGCAGCCATGTTAGTTAGAAGTGCAGAATAAGTGGACAGTGGACAGTTTCATTCTAACATTTAAAACAACTTCATTGAGTCGTGAGATATGTAAATAAAAAAAAAAGTGAAAGACAAGATAGAGTACTGCTGTCACATTTGGGCTGGTGCATCTGCTACTAGTCTTTCCCTCCTGGATAGGGTTCAAAAGAGAGTTGTAGCGGGGCCTGCCGGGTGTCGATGTTTAGTCCCACAAACTCAAAATAATAAAAAATAAAAATCAAGTGTAAAAATGGAGTCGAAACAACCAAGAAAAGATGACTGAGACGAATGGATAAATTAAATACAAAATTTATTTTTAAAAGATTATAAATGAATGAAAAGAGAAGATAAGAAAATGTCTTCTTAAATGAAAGTCTTTTCCTGCGACTGAGGTGATTGAATGAAAAGATGTAGAAAAGTGAAAGTTCTTGGTTAGAAATAACCAGGTCTTTTAGGCAGAATTAAACATATAAAAGTCCATCGCTTACTTAGCGGAGAGATAGAAAAGGGTTAAAAGTCCATCTTCATCAGGAGAATTAATTGTCGGGCGTACGTGCGTTTAACGTCCACGCAGACGGAGATCGACGTTGATGTTATTTACAGCATGCTGACTTGAGGTCGACTGATTCGTTTGAGCACAAAAATGTCCTTTTTATACATTTCAACCGGCTCCACGGAGACCTTCAGAAAAAAGAAATATTTTTTTAAATTTGCTTTCCTCATAAACCGGTTGGATGAACAGAATAACATCTGTGTGACGTAAGATGCTTTGAACTACGTCTGCGCGAAAAAGTAGAGTTTCATTTAAAAGCCCACATAATTTGCGTGGGTGGAGAATAGTGAATGTGCGCCTAGCTGACACGATATTTACACATCGGCACGCAACTGGGTTTTACAGTTGGGGCAATGCACCATTATTCTGTTTGAGTAGTCTCGACGCAGCGGCATCAGGGGCTACGATAGAATCGCCAATCTGATTGGTCCTGAACTGTCATCTAAGTTTCAGCCTCTGTCCCATCGACGAAATGTTGCATCCTTCTGTCTGTTCTACAAGTATTTTAATGGTAAATGCTCTGACGAACTACAAGCACTTGTATCCCTTCAACGTAAATACACCTGATAAACCTGAAAAGCAGTTATATCCTATCACTACACAGTAGAGATCCTTAGGTGTAAGAAAGCCTTCTACTCCAATACTACTCCAGAACTGCTAGACTTTGCAACTCCTTTCCAGGATTTTGCTTTCCCAACTGTACTGATATGCAGAAGTTCAAGTGTAATGTGAACATACATCTTGCTGCTCATCTCACTTCATAATACACCTACAACTTATGTTCCCGGTAATAGCCCCCTACTTCAAAGTGGAACTGTGCTCTGTTTGGGGTGAAAATTGAATTAAAAAAAGAATAATAATAAATACAGCAATATGTTCATGAGTATGGATGAAGACAAAAGATTAGAAAGTCTGCATAGTGTTAAATAAATGTCCCATTAGTAGTGAAAAGGAAAAGAGTTCTTATATAAGGAAAGAAGAAGTGTTCATATATGAAAATATGTACAGTATATACGTGTTGAAGTCATATAAGTCCATACATGTGCAGCAGTCGCCATACTGAATTCTTGAGTCTTCTTGTTGAAATCAAATATGGGGCCATCCCAAGAGAAAACATTTTTTAATAGAATATATTTGTTGTTTTCAAGTCAGTTTCTATTTAGCCCATAGTTGGGGTCCTAACAGGTACTACCACTCCGGGTCAGAGTGCACCTGGAACAATGGCAATTAAAGGGTGGCTCCACACTCCCCAAAGTCCGCAAGCTGGGGCCTCATCACTGGATATAGTTTAAGGTCATATCCAGGACCCTCACAATATTCTTACTTCATATTTCTATTTATATAAAATAAAGAACATATCCAGAAACAATATTAACCGAAAACAAGAACGAATTTCACATTATTTTGTTTAAGGAAATATTCATTTATCAACATAACTCCCATGCTTCAAAATCACTTTGAATAGCCTCTTGTCAACTGATGATGTCAATTGACGGATTTGAGATGATGTGATGCTATAGGAAACTTCCAAAATCTTCCTCCAAAGTTCATCCTTCGATGAAAAGTGGACACCTCCTTCATAAGCTTTCATCTTTATTATTGACCAGAGCTGCTCAATTGGGTTTATATCTGGAGAACAAGGTGGTCATGTCATCAATTTTTCTCCACCCATGCCTAATGACATAAAGTAGGATGTTGTAGCCTTGGCTGAGTGGGATGGCGCATTGTCGTGCATAAAAATCAATTTGTGGTGATGTGCCAATGGAAAGTCATCAAGCCATGGTGACAAATGCTCATTTAAAAAGAAAATATAAGACTGGCTTGTCAGTTTGACACCTTCTGCAACTCGAAATGGTCCAATTAGTTCATTGCAGATTATTCCAGCCAAAAACATGACACCTCCACCTCTCTGTTGACGACAGAATCGAGAGGGATAGGGAATCCTAGAGAACTCCAAACTTTGGCCCATCCATCTCGTCCATCAAGGGTTGCTCTGGTGTCATCAGTGAAAAGAACATTTTCAAAGCTGGTTTTCATGCTTTTCTGAGTCTAAGCCAAACGTTTTTTCCTTATGAGTTTGGTTTAAAACAGGTTTTGCTATGGGTTTAAAGCTTCTTGCAATTTTGTTTAAGACATTGCAGCATGTCTTTCTGGACAAGAAAGATATTCCAGCCTTGTCAAATATAGCAGCACTGTTGCTACCTGGCTGCTGGATAAGTTAACAGCCAATTTTTGTAACATCACAAGGAGAAATTGACTTTCTTGAGTTTTTTTCCTTCCTTGGCTTGATGTTTGGATTTTCAATGAATGAAGACAATGTTCTTCGATCTCTTTCTAGCTCCTTGGCTAGTTCTACGAGAGAGATAACTCTTCTGCAAGGCCTGCAACAACACATTCCTTTTCACTAGCTGTCAATCGACCCTTTCTAGGCATTTTGGGAGACCTGCATTAAAGTGATACATACTTAAAATTACAAGAAAATAGAAAGCATAATTTTCAAAATATTTGTTCAACTTCCACAAAAATCAGGGAAATAATGCACCTTGGTATGCTCTTCGAGTGTACCAAATTTCACTTCTTTGCATTTCATAGCAATTTAAAAACAAAAAACAAAATATTAATCTGCAATAAAGCGATACACAGGGTTTATATATATATATATATATATATATATATATATATATATATATATATAACTGTTCTTGTTGTTATTTTTTATTAGCGATAAAGCGATACACAGGGTTTATATATATATATATATATATATATATATATATATATATATATATATATATATAAACTGTTCTTGTTATTTTTTATTAGCGATATTATTTGTATTTAATCTCACTTCCTAAGTGATGAAAGAGTTACATTCCTTTTTGTTTTGTATGTCATCACTTTTTTTTTTTTTTGATGGGACATTTTATGTTTATTTATTTTCATTTAAAAATTTTTTTTTTTATCTATTTTTAAAAATATTTTTGCATGCATAAAAGTTATCCATGGACACATGTTTTTGGCTACCGGCCATTGTCAGCATTGCTAGACTTTATTTGACAAGGATCAAGCCTGCAGTCTGGCATAAAATCTGACAAGATATTGTGTCTCAGCAGTAAAATGCCATGCTGACAATGGCTGAAACATGGGGCCATTTCACTTCACTGCATTTCATAGCAATTTGAAAATTAAAAAATATTGACCTGTAATAAAACAATACAAAAGTTTTTAGTCAACAATAAGTGTGAGGTGGGTAGATTCCGATCCAGAATGCGACAATTCTTCCTCCTTTGTCAGAAACATGGAATGTGAGGACTAAAGGACAAAATAAGGGTACTGAAAGTTGACTTTCGATTTGCTTTCTACTCTCTTTTATTCAAATGTGATTTCTGGATTCGAACCTGGGTTTACTGTGTGTTGATCGTAATTTTCTTTTTTTTAAATACGAATCAGTCTGAATCACTGGCTTGAGGACAACAAAAAGTGATTTATCGATGATTGTCAAAAGTGATTAACTTAAGTAGAAAGCTGAATAGATTGGTGTCAAATATTGGACATTTACACGGACACAATCGGATCGACTGTTACTTTCACTGTCAGGACTAATCTCTCCAAGCAAGAAGAAGTTGTGAGGTGTATGGATAGAAGAGGGAGGGGCAGCCTTTATGAGAGATCCCTGGAAAAATCTTGTGGGACTATGGTTCTATTATAAAATAATGAATAATGTCACTTTATATATATATATATATATATATATATATATATATATATATATATATATATATATATATATATACTTCAGAATAAAATTATCTAACAATCAACTGGTATGGAAACCTATAAAAATATTAAATATATTAAATTATATATTTATTAAAGAAAATTTCTCCAGGAAAATGCCTACTTCGGACTATTACGTTGTGATTGGATCACTTTATCACACTGCTATCAAAGGAATCCACTTCGGATTTTACCATGCAATTTGGATGTGAATTTTCATATCCTTTTCATTAATTTCCCTTACTCTATGATATTTAAATACTTAAAAAACTTTTAATTGTGATTTTCCATGTCTCACTGACTTTAGCAAATAAGGTGTAAACCATTTATAATTATTTGCTAATATTTTCTCCTCTGAAGAGATGGTAGACATCGAAATCCTATAGGATAAAGATTTATAATATCTCAAATGTATTCTCTGTCTTACATATAATAATAAAAATCTTTTAATTTGAAATTTAACCATATTTATTGAATGACTAAAATTTGATATATATATCTATATCTATATCTATTGATTTAAAGGTTATGGCGATTTTTTGAAGCATGAAAAACGATGTTACTTTTTGTATTTAATATTTTTATTGTTATTTTTTATATTTCAAGCGGACCTCCGCTCTTGGTCACAACAAAGTATCGAAAATCATTATATCTATCTATCTATCTCTGTCTCTGTCTCTGTCTCTGTCTCTCTCTCTCTCTCTCTCTCTCTCTCTCTATATATATATATATATATATATATATATATATATATATATATATATATATATATATATACACACAAATAACATCTACGTAAATACGATGTATCCAAACAGTCAGCGAGTTGGACGAGTGGCAAGAGATTAGGCTTCTTACCATGGGGTCCCGATTTCGAATCTCGCTAGATTAAGCCACTCTGATGAGTCGTAGATGACGAAACATGTGTCAGTGGATAATTATATTTTAAAAACAATATATATGCCGCTATGGGGTACCAAATTGGTTAAAGGGAAAATTATTCCCAACTAGCATTTAAGTAAAAATGCACTTTCGTAAATAATTGAATTAATTCAAAACGTATTGCAAATACAAAAACAAATAACATCTATCTCTCTCTCTCTCTCTCTCTCTCTATATATATATATATATATATATATATATATATATATATATATATATAACTACTTCATTTACTCACATAAAATTAATATACGAAAGTATAGATTTATGCGTAAACTTTAAGTATTTACTTCAAAAGTGCTCAATACGTAGGTAGAGCTAGTTAGTAATTTATAAACTATATATGGTGATTAAGCTACACTGAATATTCGGCGTTTAGTCCACTCTAGGATTCGTCAGGCTTATGCGCGAATTTTGTGGTTGTTTATTGTTTTTATATGGTCCTCTTCTGTTGAGGGTTTTAGTTAGCCAATCAGCTTTCTAGTATCCACCGCGCCCCTTCCTATCAGCCAATGGGCATGCATTTTATCGAACAAAGGATCTGTTTTAAAACTAGTTTAGTGGTTTAAGGCAGACATTTCTTTCTTTTTATATATATATATATATATATATAAATATACATATGTGTACACACATATACGCACATATATATATATACATACATATATGTGTGATCGTTTATGTATATTCATGTTTATTTAATTTATTTATTTGTTTATTTTCTATTGTTTTTGTTAGTTTTAAAACTATTTTGTATCGCTATCCTAGAGTAAATTTTATTTTGTGAACACAGTTATTTGCTATTTCTCTTCTACAGTTTAATAGATTTTGAGGTTCTTTAAAGTACAGGATAGCAAATTTTTCATGAAGGCATAATTTACATGGGTCATCTAAATACCTACACGTGGTAGCTTGTCTTATTATTTTCCATTCGACTACCGGCGAATGTCCGCTTTCTTTGAGTTCCCAGTATTTATTCGCTAGTGTTGTTTTTATACAGTGTTTTTTATTGTTGAATATAGTTTTGTGGTCATAGTATCGGGTTTTGAAATCTAAGGAAGTCATGCCTACGTAATATTTCTTGTTATTCGGGTTTTCTTTCGCAAATATTTTTGCCTGATAAACTACGCTTTTTGTTAGACATTTATTTTGAACTGGGCAAAGTGTGCGGTGTCTACAGTTGCATTTATCTTGTTCGTTATTAGTATTTTTACTTATGGTATGGTTGTTCTTGTCCGGGGTTGGTTTGTTGTTATTATTATTATTATTATTATTATTATTATTATTATTATTATTATTATTATTATTATTATTATTTTTGCTAGTGTTAGTTTTATTTTTGTCATGGTGTCTACTTTTTTATTGTTTATTTTGTTGTTGTTTACATTATTTTTATTTAGTATTTTGTTATTATGTGCTTTAATTATCATCTCTAAATTTTCGTAACAACTGTAGGATAACTTTAAGGTATTTTTATTGAAGATTTTGTGTAAGGGGTTGGTTGCGGGAAAGTGTTTTTCAATAAGATCTAGAAATTTCTTGCCAAGTTTTGTTTTTAACATTTGATTGTATGGGGCCGTATACCAGATTATAGTTCTTTTTCTTCTATTTTTAATTTTATTGTAGTTATTGGTGTTTTATTGCTTATATTTGATATCGATATTTTTGTATCCACTATTTTTTAGGGCTGTTTCGTAGATATTGGTTGACCTGTTAAATGCATTTTCATCGCTTGAGTTATTACTGAGTCTACTTACGATCGAGTTAGGAATGTGTTTTATAATTGATGGTGGGTGATTGGACTTAGGGTTTATGTAAATTGGAGTAGCGTTATCTTTTAAGTATGGTTCATATGTGTTTTTATCTAAGTTTAACGTGACGTCCAGGAAGTTTGTTATTTTTATGTTAGCTGATACGTCTGCTTTTAGGCCTAATTTTTTCATTTCCTTGTGTATGATTTTCTTAAAGTTTTCTCCCTTGACTTTGTTGGAGTTTTTTATTATAGCTAGTCCGTCATCTCTATATAGGCCGATATCCATAGTATCGAATATGCTTGTGAGGGTATATAGAATGAATAATCCCACAAGATCTGATGCCTCTGCAGAGTCCTTGGCACCCATCGCCAAATCAAACGAATTTTTCATTTTAGTTTTTATCCATTGGTTATTGTTATTTATTAGAACTGATTTTCTACATTTTTTAATGATGTTGATTTCTTCCGAGGATATATCAGTGTATGCCGCCTTAGCAAATTCTAAGGCAATGTTAAAAAGTTCTTCGGATATCGAGGGATAAAAGTCTATGATGTCAAACTGTATAAATGTACATTTATCTTTGTTTTCTATATTTTTAAACCAGGTGATTTCTTCGGTAGTATTTGCCCACTGGTTTAGTTCTAGGTCTTGTTTGATTTGTTTGTTTACTCTAGAAAGTATAGTTTTGCTAATTCTACCTATTTCTGGTTTAGTTGGGTTTATCAGGCGGGTGCTGGGATTATTATTAAAGTCCCATTTGTGGTCTTTAAGCAGAATGTATGCCTCTCTAGGTTTCAATTTGCCAATTTTATTGCTAATTTTTAATTTATCGGTAATTTTTTACTTTCAGTATTTATTATATCTATGTAGTCGCATTCGTTTGTGTCTAGTCTTTTGTAGTTTTTTGTAATGATTTCTGTGATTAGTTTGTTATATTCTTGCTTATCTATTTTATAAAAGTTTCTGGTTTTATCTGCTTTTACAAAGATTTTATTAGAGTTGTTTATGTTTCTAACGATTTTGTGTAGTTTCCGTTGGAAACTGTTAGGTTAATTGTGGAATTCTAAGTTTTTAATTACGTTTAAAAGGTTATTTTCAAAGTTTATCAAAAGGTCTACTGTTTTCGCATTTTTAAAGGTTTTAAAACCATAGGATTCTTTTTTGCTTACGTTTTCATTTTTAAGGAAGAAATTTGCTCGCCATCGCATTCGGCGTATTCATATGATTTTGGGATTAATTTAATAATATAGCTATGCTTGCTGGGTGTGGGGATGTTTTTTAGCGATGTTTTGAAATTAACTCTTTCCATATCTATTTTTAATGTGGTGAAAAACAGATCCTTTGTTCAATAAAATACATGCCCATTGGCAGATAGGAAGGGGCGCGGTGGATACTAGAAAGCTGATTGGCTAACTAAAAACCCTCAACAGAAGAGGACCATATAAAAACAATAAACAACCACAAAATTCGCGCATAAGCCTGACGAATTCTAGAGTGGATGAAACGCCGAATATTCAATGTAGCTTAATCGCCATATATATTTTATAAATTACTATATATATATATATATATATATATATATATATATATATATATATATATATATATATAATTGTTGCAAGAAAGTAGGGTGTATACTTTGTGAATGTAAGCAGTAGGGGTTTTAGAGAGAGGTGTGATGAAGGAAGTAGGTAATTGATGATAGTTTTTTATTCTCTGGTAGCGACTTCATTATCCATCTATTTTATTGATAAGCTCTATTTATTTATTTATTTTATTCCTTACATATTTTATCCGTTCATTTGTTTCTCATTTCTCGTTTTCAATTTATTTATTTGTTTATTTATATGATATATGTCCATATAGTCAAATTAACATGTATATGGTCTGGAAAACCTATCTCTATAGTAAAGCATATAAAACTTATAAAATATATTTATACTCTAGCATTGAGGAAAAGATAAACAACCCAAATGAAATAATGACAACCATCGAAATTAAGTTTATAATATAGATATGAAAACCTTTGCCGCTATAATTACTTCAGACACTGTGTTAGAGTGGAAAATATAACACCCAATACATTACCTTTATTTAAATCATATAAATTAGTTTGTATCTCTGTTTACTGGCTGTTAAACACACATACACTATATATATATATATATATATATATATATATATATATATATATATATATATATATAGTCAACCTCATGCAGTACTGTATCGCTGTATCAGTGCGGACTAGATAAGCAATTACCTCAAGCCAGGATCGAAACTTGACTACCCGAATGACATTTAGAGCTTCTAACCCTTGGGCTATTTGCCACTATTTGGGTAGTGAATTAACAATGTTTTCAAATTTTCGAGTAGTGAATTAACAATGCTTTGACATATATATATATGTATATATTTTTATTTATTTATTTTTAAAACAAAAAAAATCAACAAAATATATATATATATATATATATATATATATATATATATATATATATATATATATATTAGTGATGGGACGATTTCAACATTTTTCCCAATTCTGATACAATAATTACCGATTCTAATCTCTATTCTTTATAAATTTCTAAATACTATATTATAGAGTTGTTATTTTTCCTGATTATTGCAAAGCACATATTAAATGTGCATATATTTTTTCAAAAATACTAAAAAAAAAAAAACATTATGGGGGGGTAGGGTGATCGATAGATTTTAGTTTTACTGGTAGCTTAAAATCAATAAAAGATAATTAAAGGAATCGTTTTTGACATCAGAAAATAGACACAATTTTTTTTATTCCAATACCGATCCAATACCCCAAAAACTACCGATTGTTTTAATTCCTGAATCCGATTTTGATTAATCGTCCCAACAGCAATCCATCTATCTATCTCTCTTCGTTATATCTATAAAAGTGAACGTGAGTGTGTGTGTGTGTGTGTGTGTGTGTGTGTGTGTGTCTGTGTACATTTCCCTACGCAATAACTCTGTCAATTTTAAGTCTACAGACTCGAAATTTTATATACAGGGTACTGAGATTTAGGAAAATCGATGTGATCGGGATTCGGCCAGAAATTTCGCTGTTAAGTGGTCAAAGTTCAACGATTTGACCTTTGAGAACTCTACCAAACGCCTCCGACAATTTTGGGTCTAAACACTTGAAATTTTAGATATAGGTTCCTTGGACATGGATCTAACTTAATAACTCGATTTGAGCCCAAAATAATAAATGTTAAGGGGACATAACAGGGGTCAAAGTTTAAAAAAATTTGATCTCTACGGTCTCTACCAAATTACTCAGACAATTTCTGGTCTAAATATTTGAAATTTTACATAAAGGGTATTAATCGGTTTGGGTCGAAAATTTGAGCTACCAATATATAGATGTATGCATGTATGTTTGCATGTCTGCTGAAAACTTTCGACAGAGGCGACGGATTTTCACAAGATCAGTATCGTTTTGAAGCTTGACCCTTCAGACGACAAATACCGAAACATTGGCTAAAAACATTAATATTTTCACCCTCAACTGGGCGCTTTTCTATAGGGAGGGCTCGCTTTTCTCAGTGATATTTTCGAAAGCCATCCCCTCTTTTCGATTGTCTAGCCTTAATTTAAACCTACGTCACTTCCGGTTTGGCGGTGGTCGTAACAGCAAAGACGTCACGTTTTTTTTCCATTCTTTTCCTCCTTCTCGGCACAGGTTCAAGCCTGATTTCCTAGTACCACTTTTTTTTTTGCTCAACACACACCTCCAAACACCCAAGCAACGCCGGGCACCCATGCTAGTATATATATATATATATATATATATATATATATATATATATATATATATATATATATATATATATATATTATAAAGTTACTGCTTAGGAAGGCCCGGGGGTCACTCAAGGATAAGCATTAATGAGTGTCAGGTGACAATGAAAATTGGATGAGTTAATTTATTTTAGACGATGCCTGAACAAAAACTTGTTTACATTTGATTAGGAAACGACCATATTATAGTCAGCTAGAAAGTAGCTCTGTGGTATTGTATTCCACAAACGAGCAGTTCTGGGAAAAAGACTCTGCTCGTGGATTTTTTTTTTTTTTAGATTCAAGCATAGATAGAAAATAAAGGAACTTATAGGTAGTGTTTAAATAAAATTGAAAATATATTTAAAAACGGTTATAAGCAAAAAGAATGCTATCTTTTTTTTTCTTGAATTATTATTTATTTAAAAGTTTGAATATTTTCAACGATTTTTAAATAATACAAGATTACACAGGTTCTAAAAATTTGATTTTTTTGACATCGAATGTTCAGTTACGAAGTTAAAAAAAACTTTTTGCATCTATATATTCAACTAATTAAACTCTACTTCCACATTTTCACAATAACAGTATATTTTTGACTGATTTCAGGTAGTTGGAGAGCAAACCTCTAGAAAATCTTGTGAAAAGTTCACAAAATATTCCTATGCATATAATAAAAGTAAACGTACGTATGTCCGGCTTGCTCTAATAATCACGTATGCAAATGTTTTTTATGTGTAAAGAAGAGAAGGCTTAATTGTAATGATTAATGATAAACAATAAAGGAACGAATTTCTTACACTTTTAATAGACAGGCAAAAATATTCCCTTGTTCTGAATATTTTTATGACTAAAATAGGAATTAATCTGTGGGCACAGATGCTTTATTTATAGATTCAGGAGAGAGAGAGAGAGAGAGAGAGAGAGAGAGAGAGAGAGAGAGAGAGAGAGAGAATGGAAAGGAGGATTACTTAATTTTTTGAAGTAAAATTTATTTTGCGTATTTAAAAAAAATCTTTTTTTTTGTAGAACTTGACTTTTACCTGCTTTCCAGCTGACTACAATCTGATTGTCTTCAAGTCTAACATAAACAAGTTCTTGATGAACCATCCCCCTAAGTAATCCAATTTACAAAATTTCTACTACTTAAGTTTACTACGCTATAATCACATTGACTAATGTATACCCATTAACCCTTATCCTCGAGTGGCCTGCGGCCCTTGATAAGTGGTGATTCCTGTGTAAAAAAAAAGAAAAGAAAAAAAAAGTAACCTTTAATTTGCACGTTTGTTGTTTTTGTTTTTATTTTTATTTTTATTTTTTTTTTTTTACAAAGGAGTCACCTTGTAGGGAAAGGGTAACGACCGACGCCCAAATTCGTGACGGTGACGAGAGCAAAGGTAAAAAGTCCTTTCCCTAACAAGAAAAACAAAACTTTAGGGTTTTGAATGCTTTTAGGGCACAACCTAATAAAATAAATAATTCAATACAAGCTTCTGAAATGACGAACGCAACAACTTCATAAAATGTAACACAGAAAAGGTTTATTAATGAGAATGTGATATGTTCCTTGTCAAAAGCTGGACTCCGGCTACCTGGTGCTATCGTGGTAGTTATTCCAGGGGAATCGTCGATACCATTAGAAATCACCGAGGTGGAGAGAGAGAAGAAAAGGGAGGTCCGTTCTGTTTGGTCTCTCTCTCAGTAAGAATGAGTTCTTATTCCTCAAACCGGATGCTGGCCGATTTCCTTAGGGGATAGGAAGGATCAATGCGCTGTACCCCTGATTGGCCAATATGTAGCCAAATAGCACAGGGGAAAGGCATTGATTCGAGGAAGAAAAAAGTTCCATTTGTTTCTACTACAAAACAAACAAAAAAATCATTGAATACAACAATTCGGGAACAGATTCTAAAACTCAAACTAATAAATTTTATTTAACCAAAAGTAGTTTATTTTTATATATGGGAGATGTGTAATTTGTATTCAATCTTGTATGTTCGTGATCTCCCATGAGCGTGAAACTAATAAGATTAAAGTATATGAATAAAGAGGGGACAATGATCATTTTTATAAGACTAAAATCCAGAATTGTAATCCAAGTAAAAAAATAATATTTGTGTAATTGTAAGAGTATTAGCTGGAAATCTTTTGTGACACAGAGAATCCTTTGCGACTGAGGAAATTGTTATTGTCAACATATTTTATGAAGAAACACCGCAAATGAAGGTAAGAGTTTTGCAAGGAAAAATATTCATTCTTTGTTGTTTGCGTGAACTTCTGTGCTAAAGGATTGAGTAATTTATCCATTGTAGCTTGAGATTGGCAGTCTTCGAGGTGCAGTTTTACGTCTTTTAGACAGAGTCAAACACATGTGATAATCACAGGCAGTGGCGAAATAACTTGCAGAAATGTTGTCTGGAACAGATTTGTTTTTGGCGCGTCAGGCCTTTTATATTGATTTTCTAGAATGTTCCGGCCTGTTCACTGTCTATATGCGTGAATAGACAAAAATGTAATCCCATGGATTTGTGTGTAAAAAGTTTGCATCACAACCACGATTCTACGTGCTGATAGAATTGCTTGGGCAAACAGTGACAAAACCAAATTGTTCCTGAAATGAATAAATTCCAGCTGACTACATTCCTCTGGTTACGTAACGAGCGATTTGATTTAGCTGGTCACTACAACCTCTTATCAAGGCCTAGAGGCCGCCCGAGGATAAGGGTTAATGAGTGTATGGTAATCATTAGGACAGTAGCGTAGTAATCATTAGTAGTGGAAATTTGGTAAATTAGATTACTTAAGGGGACGGTTCATCAAGAACTTGTTTACGTTGGACTTGAAGACGACCATATTGTAGTCAGCTGGAAAGCAGGAAAACGGAAGAGAGTTTCCCAGGCGTGCAGTTCTAAGAAAGAAGCTTTGTTCATGGAATCTACAGTTAGGTTAAGGCACAGATAAAGAGTGGGGGAAATTATTGCTAGTGATTTCAGCTCGACGAATGTTTTCGTAAAAGTTTGGAGACCATAGATTTATTTTTGATAAGGTTTTACTCCGATTAGTTGTTTCGAATTTTACAGTAAAATTTACCTCGCATATCACAACGGTTGTGAATCAGTTGTTATTAATAAAAAAAATGAATTACTACTCTTCCCGGACACCAGAGGGTATCCTTGCTAATTGTAAAATATGACTGGAGCATATTTTTTACTTTCTTCAGAGACAATCACTGACGTCATAAGAAATTGCAAGTTTGAGCGGAAGAAACCGAATGAAGTTATAATTAAACAGGGAGAAATTGGAGAACAGTAAGTTAATGTCAGCCATTTTCTTTACTCCTTTTAGAAAATCTAAGATCGACAAGAATATGCATCATTGTCGTCGTCATCATCATCACCATCATCATCGTCATCATCATCACCATCATCATCGTCGTCATCATCATCACCATCATCGTCGTCGTCATCATCATCATCATCATCATCGTCGTCGTCGTCATCATCATCACCACCGTCATCGTCGTCGTCGTCATCATCACCATCATCATCATCACCGTCATTGTCGTCATCGTCATCTTCCTCCTCTGCCTTCGCCTCCATTATTTATAGTAAAAACAAAATTATATTTTAAGTAAAAGTAGAAACAATGATTTTAAATTCTCTTTTTTTAAATTAATATTCGATCTTAAGAAGGTATATAAAAGACTAACAGGATTACATGGCATTGTCCAGAGGCATGAACAATAAAATAGAAGAGTTAAAAAGTGTGTATAATATCTGTTTTGTTTTTAAACTTTTCTCAATACCCCTTTATATATACCTTTCTCTCTATACCTCTCTTTTTATCCCCCCACCTCTCAGTGACATAAAATATCACGAGTATACACGTTAAAAATATATTAGATTTTCAAATATCAGCGCAAAAACACCGAAAATCAGTGGAAAAAATCGGTCCAAATGTCAACCTCGCTTTCTCCTGGATAATTTTGTTCTTGTTGATATCGCAAGGGAATAAATATTGCAACAACAAAAAGGTGTCCATATTCTGTCCAAAACAATCATGAAAAGAATTGACGCAATTTTGGGTTCGTCACCAAAATCGGTTTTTCATGGTAACAAAATGGAAAGAAAAAAAAGGGGGAAAAAGCATTTATGGCAAATTTCTCGTAAAAGAGTAACTAGTGGAAATGAGCAAAAGAAATACAGACCCGAATAAGTTTAAAATGATCCAAGTTTATTAAAACAAAAGTTATCGATTGCCTTTATTTCCCAAGGCTCGGGTTAAAAAAAAACCCTTAAGGAAACATTTAAAAATACATTAAAAAAAAATTAAAAAAAAAGACGTCAATCCTTACTTGCAAGAAAGGCTGAAAGAAAAAGAACATATAAAAAACGAAAAACAGTCCTGGTTTAGAATTCAGTCCTTTTAACAAAATGTTCAGTCTTTCTTTGACAAAATGTTCTTTTTTTTTCTTTTTCGAAAGGACAAACAAAAGGTTTCTTTGACCTAAAATGGGAGAAAGTAATTTCCTTTGTGAAGGCTCATGTGCCTTTTAATTCAAAGGGGAGAGAAGACCATAAAGCCGCTTTGGTAGGCTTTATGTGTACAAATACGGGGTAAATTCTTGAATTATGGAAGATTTCCTTTCTGAAGGAAACTTCTGTTGAAAAATCTTTCAAAGAGGGGATTTCTTTTCTAGGGGCGATATTCTGCTCGTCTCGTCAGCGAAATTAAATTTTGTTCTTCTTAGAAAAGAACTCCTCAACACACGGTAGTTTCCTTCGTTAGTCCTTTAAGAATAATAATTTTCCAGTTGTAAGACTCGTTTGTCTTTTAATAACTGGTATTAATCTTCCAGTCGTAAGACCTTGTTGTCTTATAATGACTGAGAATAAAATAAAGTTAATAGTTTAGTATTAATCCATGAAGTTCTAAACAAACGTCTTTCTCCAAAGGAGAGAAAAAACCGTAGAATTTAACGTCAAGAATCCCTTTTTGACGGAGCCGAATAGCGTCCTTCTTCTTGGCCGGCTAGATTCGAACTGACGAAAAAGGGCAAAAGCCCTTTCCTCCTCCTCCTCCTCCTCCTCCTCCTCCTCGCCCTCTCCAGAGGGTAGGAGTGGAGTTGGCTGCTAGAAAGCGAACTATACCGATGCTGAGGATGATGGAAGTGACCTGCCGGTCAAGGAATGCGTTCCTTGACCCAAATGGCGAGATGTTGAATGGGTATAAATAAAAAAATAAATTAAAAATTATTTCTCTATTAAAAATTTCAAAAGAATATATCAACTTTGTGAGTGGGTCTTGGGTAGTTTTTAACTTTTGTGTGATCACATGCTCACATGCCCTTTATATAATAGATAAAAGGTATGGACTTTTTAAGATTGTAGTTAAAACCTTTCATTCAGCATTAATGAAGACTTTTGCTTTGCTGTTAAACGATTCGGAATCAAAGGTGTTATTTTTTATTAATTTTTTTTTGTTTTTGTAGGATGTTCATCGTGCTAAAAGGCTCCATGTCTGTCTACGTGCAAGACATGATGGATGATGTCGATCAGCTGCAGGCAATTAATTCAATATGCCCGACGGAACTCCTTGAAGATAGATCAATACTGGGTGAATATAGAGCGCGTACAGGTATATTACTCCTTCGTCTCTCTCCCTCTCTCTCTCTCTCTTTCTCTCTCTCTCATACACACTCCCACATACAAACACACACACGTTTTTTTTCTTTTTGACTCCTTAAAATGTGTTATAGTCATCTAATGAATCACTCACGTCATGAACCCTGATTAAAAAAAGACAAAAAAAAATTTTGGATTAGTTGGATTATTTGAATTATTCGAACTACTGTTCTCATCTTGAATGTTATTCACACAACGTTTTGGTCGATGTAATCTACGACTTCTTCAGAGGTGTTTTGTCGAACTCAAAAATCTTTCTAGATTTTCTGTGTGGATTCCTGAGCTCGGCAGAAAGATTCTATTCATAGTCTAGAATCTACAATATGCTAAATACTATAGCTTCTATATAGGAAGCACAACAAGACCTTTGCACCAGCATATTAAAGAACACATGAACACTCGCATATCCTTTTCCATAAACACATTATATCATCTATTATCTATATTATATTTCTATTACTTTGCTATCTGTCTGTTCCACGTTTCTAGAAAATTACTAAGTATTGTGGTAATCGTTTGATGCATAGCTAAAGATTGATGGCGATTAATAGAGATTAGTATTAACGCAAAATGAGCATAAACTTAATCATATTCAACCATCAGTTTGGTATGAATCATTCATTTAAAGTCAACGAGCAATAACTTTTGCCCATTTTTAGGGGCTAAAGAGTATATTCTATCTATTTGTCTGTCTGTCCATTCCACTTTTTAGACTGTTTTTAACGGGCTTAAAAGTCTAGTTCGTCTATATTCTTGCTACTGTAAGGAACATAGACAACTTGAGAATTGCAGAAGCTATCCTTATTTCGAGACATAAACCTATGGTCAATAACAACAGCATATTCTTTTCATTGTTTTGACTCTCGAGTGTATATCCGACACAGTTAGACACAATTAATCAACCGAGAACCACATCACTCTACATAAAAACATATATGATATCAATGGATATATACCTGAGGATCAAAACAAGGAAAAGAATATGATGTTGTCATAGCCTTATTAATAACAGACTGGATTTCAAATTCCCTTTCATTATATATTATCAGAAAAATGATATGCAGTAGTGCAAAAATTGTATTTTTTAAAAGATTATGACATCCTGAACGTACTGGCGTTAAAATCAATTTAATATTATGTATAAAACAAACGAACAAATAAAAAAAAAACAAAAAAAAAACACTGTCTTAATAAATTAATCGACATACTGTGATAAATTCAAGATGGACGTCTATAAGCTTTCTGTAAGCTAGTGAATATAAAATCTGGAACAGAGAATGGATAGTTAAGATGAAAAGAAATAAAGTATTTTAGTGTGTTATACATATAATTATTTATATCTCTAAAAATAATTTATTTAAATCAATTAAAATATTTATAAAAATATTTGTTTCCTAACTTATTTTATTTTCGCAACATATCAAAATAAAAATAAATTTTCTATTACTCACTAAAATACTTTATTTCTTTTCGGCTTGACTGTTTTCCGTTCTCTGTTTCAAGTTTTTAATTTTAAAATTATTTTTTATTCTTATTTGATTTTAACGCCAATACGTTCAGCATGTCATAATCGTAAAAATATGCAAATTGTAAGTTACTCCATATCGTTTTTCTGATAAAATTACATAGGCTGAAAAAAACTAAATGTTTATACTAAATAAATAACATAAGTTATTTATTTATGTACCTGCATTATATAAAAATATTTTTTAATTTTAAAATTCTTCTTGAAGGACCAAGTGCAGTGGTGGGTGAAATTGCCCTTATAAAGAAGGACTGTGTTCGTACAGCTAGTGTTGTTGTGGATGAAGAGGTGGACCTTGTCGTCATCGACCAAGAACTTTACAACCGATCCGTGCGGGAAACATTGGAACGCGACTACATAGAAAAGCGTAATTTTGTCCTCGACAATCCACTCTTTAAAGACTTGGCACCAAAAACCAAACGACAGCTAATAATAAGTCTGAAGAAAGAAATTTTCCAATATGGCAACGTTATCATTCGACAAGGCATGGACCTTGAAAAGACTTACTTTGTTTTGCAGTAAGTTGTCCTTTAACAACAGATTTCTATAGATTAAAAAAGGTTTACGTCTCTTTCTTTCTTAAAATAATTTTCTTCTTGTCCGACCCTCCTATTTAAAAAAAAAAAAAAAAAATTAGTCCTATTTGATTGGCTAAGATAATTCTCTTTGACCAATCAGCTGACACTTAATTTTGGCGGGTTGAATGCAAAAAAAAAAAAAACATTCTTATTCTTCATCTTTTTTCGAATGAGATCCTGTCCAGTCAACAAGGAAACGTCTGCTTCTTAATTTGAATGCGACAACTTGAATCCGAACATTCAGAAGGCCATCTATTTTTGAATATTAAAGAACTTTTTCTTTATTATAGTTAGACATTTTAAAGCTGCAAATACAATTAGTTTTACAAAGACTTTTCTATATCATTGTTTAATTTAATGCACATATTTTCCTTTATCTGTCTTGTGTATCTTCCGTACATTTTTTTTTTTTCATTTTTCTAACCTCGGAAAGTAACAAATGAACCATTTTCTCGACAGATCACTTTATCCCAAATGTCCTTATATTGGACTTTTCTTCATTACATATCCCAGACAATAACAAAAAATTTGGAAGTGTGTTTACAATGCACTCACTCGGAATTACGAAACTTTCTTCAAATTCTGGAAAGAATAATAAACAGGCGTCAAAGACGTAGATTGTTTATCATATTTAATGAAATATGTGACGCTAGTTCATAACACCCCCATGAAAAAACAAAAATAAGGAAAAATATTTACGATGTATGTACTTGTGATGGAAAGATATTATCGTATACTAAAAATCACATAAATGAATCAAGTAGTTTTATTTTTATACCAGTTTTAAGCGATTTTTCCAAAGCCCACCCCCATCATAAAAATGGCTTTATAAAATCCGACAAAAGTTCGAATTATTTGGAATTATCTCTTTTGTCCTGCAAAAATGGCGCTGAGAGATCGTCGACCGTTTAGCCATAAAATACATGAATCTAATTTTCCTGTCCGACCTATCATATCACAAATTACTACTCCAAGCTATTCCTTAAAAACCTTGAATGAACTTATCAGCCCGTATCCACCTAGTAAATATACTCTTAAATCAATAAAAGAACTATTACAAACCCTAAAAACAAAACAAATCATTACTTTTTTTTAACGCAGAAAGCTTATTCATTAATGTACCTGCCAAAAAAAACAACAAAAAATAAAAAAACAATTGATATAATATCAATAATATATACAATAACTTGTCTCTCCTTCCATTTAAAATTAATAAAAAAAATACTATATATATATATATATATATACATATATATATATATATATATATATATATATATATATATATATATATATATATATATATATATATATATATATATATGTGTGTGTGTGTGTGTGTGTACTAGCATTTCGGTCCGGCGTTGCCCGGGTATTTGGATGTGTATGTTCAGCAAAAAAAAAAAAAAAAAAAGGCGGTCAATTTTTTTTAAATTTTGACCCCTATTATGACTTCTTGAAATTTGTTCTTTTGGGCTCAAATCAAGTTATTAAGTTAGGTCCATGTCCAAGGAACCTATATCTAAAATTTCAAGTGTTTAGACCCAAAATTGGCGGAGGAGTTTGGTAGAGTTCTCAAAGGTCAAATCGTTGAACTTTGACCACTTAATCGCCAAATTTCTGGCCGAACCCCGATCACATCGATTTTTCCAAATCTCAGTACCCTGTATATCAAATTTCGAGTCTGTAGACTAAAAATTGACAGAGTTATTGCGTAGGGAAATGTAAACAGACACACACACACACACACACAGACACGTTTACTTTTATAGATATACTAGCATTTCGGCCCGGCGTTGCCAGGGTGTTTGGATGTGTATGTTGAACAAAACAAAAAAAAAACTGTGGAAGTAGGAAGGCAGGCTCGAACCCGTACCGCGAAGGAGGAAAAGAACGGGGTAAAAACCTGACGTCTATGCTGTTACGACCACCGCCAAACCGAAAGTGACATTTTTTTAAATTAAGGCTAGACAATCTAAAAGAGAGGATAACTTTCAAAAATATTGGCAAAAAAAGTGACCTCCTCCCCTGTAGAAAAGTGCCTAGTTGAAGGGGAAGATATTAATGTTTTTAGCCAATTTTTCGATATTTGTCGTATGAAAGGTCGAATTTCAAAACGATACTGATCTTGCTAAAATCCGTCGCATCTATTGAAAGTTTTAGGCAGACATGCAAACATACATACATACATACATACATACATACATATATTTATATATTGGTAGCTAAAAATTTTCGACCCAAACTGATGAAAAAGCTTGCCCTATCTCTGAATACCCTTTATGTAAAATTTCAAATATTTAGACCAGAAATTGTCTGAGTAATTTGAAAGAGACCGCAGAGGTCAATTTTTTTTAAACTTTGATCCCTATTATGACCCCTTAAAATTTATTGTTTTGGGCTCAAATCAAGTTATTAAGTTAGATCCATGTCCAAGGTACCTATATCTAAAATTTCACGTGTTTAGACTCAAAATTATCGGAGGAGTTTAGTAGAGTTCTCAAAGGTCAAATCGTTGAACTTTGACCCCTTAATCGCAAAATTTCTGTCCGAAAACAAATCACATCGATTTTCCTACATCTCAATACCCTGTATATCAAAGTTCCAGTCTGTAGACTAAAAATTGACAGAGTTATTGCGTAGGGAAATACACACAGACACACACACAGACACAAACACAGACACGTTTACTTATACATATATATATATATATATATATATATATATATATATATATATATATATATATAAAGGAACTTTGTCTGTGTATCTTTGAGTTCGTCCCTTATGGACTCCAAAACGGTTGGGCCGATTTTTGTGAAATTTCACACAAATGTACCTTATGTGTTTGGAAGTGTTCTTAGATAGGTGTATCGAAAAAAAAAACACATTAAAGATGGAACAGTCCGATTTTGACAAAAGTTACCATTTTTGCACAGTTTAACATCACAATAGTATTTGAGAAGTTTTATCACTGCACAAACAAATGTGTCAAGCTTCCTCCCGGTACACCGCGATGGATCTACAAATAGAGATAGCAATTAATCAATTTGATTGAAAAATAGATGATTTCACCGTAAAATATGGATGAAATACCAATTAAATTTATTTAATCCTAATTGAATCCTGGAAAACGTCGGGTCTCCCTGCTAGTATATATCTATAATATAAAGCTGAACGTGTGTGTGTGTGTGTGTGTGTGTGTGTGTGTGTGTGTGTGTGTGTGTGTGCCTGGTCACGAATAGGCTCCTATATGATTGACTATTTTAAAAAACTGATTACATATAATGATAGAAGATGTATCGAGGATCAGGAATGGGTATGTTTGATCTGGCAGAATGGTTCATAAAAACTGTGGGGTCTGCGTTCGTGCCTGGCCCCCAAAGTATGGAAATAAAAAATGAAAAAAAAAGACGTTTACAAGGGTTTTTGATATAGATGTACATAAGAATACTTTGATAAGTATGTTTCAACTTAAATAGGGATGGTATAATAAAATTGTGGGGTCGGTGTTCGCGCCTGTACTCCATGGAAATATGGCACAAACTTTAACAAAGAGTTTTCATATCTATTTGCATAAATAGACTTTGATATTATGTTTCAGTTTGAAGAAATATGGTATAATAAAATTATTGGATGTTCGTTTGCGCCTGACCTCCATAGAATGTAAATGTCACAAAGTTTAACAAGGTTTTTAAAATGGGTGAGGGTCCACATTAACACCTTAACTTTAATCTTAATTCATGTTAGCTTTTATTTTTTTTTTTTGAGTTGAATCATATTGTGTCGAATAAATTCACCTCATAAATTCACGTTCTTATTAAAGTGAAAGCCAAAAAAAAAAGTTGGAACTTTAGACAATTCTCGACACAAATTTTTCATAACTCTGTTTTTTTCCTTCTCCACTTGCACGTGGCACTCTTTCGAAAATAGATAGATAGATAAATAATAAAAAATAAGAACGTTACTTGTTATCATGTCAAAAGAAGGAAAAAGTCCTGCTCATGTGATTACGTGTCATTTTTTTGTCAGTGTACTAGAAGGAATTGATTACTACCCTTTCTGCATATTCTTTACATTACAATAGTACAATCCTGAATCCGATGGCGCAATACTACACCGTTCAATACTGTAAAACTGAAAAAAAGCTGTTCTGCTTGAAAAGGGCGCCATTTTCTTCTTATTCATATTTATATCGATTCTTTGCTTTAAAAAACTAAAGTAATTACGTGTTTACTTTTTTAATATCCCATTATGCTGTTTCGGATTATTTTACTAAAGTAAGTGAAGCTTCATTATTTTTCAAAACTGTTTTTGTTTCTTTGTTTTTCGATATTTCGTCATAATTATTTAGTAAGAGTGTTTAGCAGAAAAGCCAACAAACGACTACCTGAAAAAATAAATATACAAGAAATAAATGTTACCATAGTCAATAAAAGTTCAGTTCATGTTTTTTTTTTGTTTTGAAATAGTTTTTAATGCTCTTTACTTGAAATAATTTCAGCGAACCGAAATTAAAATGAAATTTGAGGCGATAACTACTTAAATGAATTTTTATATAAACTACACATGCCATAATCGAATATTCCTGAAGCACAAAATAATGGAAAACATTAAAATATGTTTATAAATATTCCTTATGTTGACGGAACTCTCTTAAATTGTTAACACAGAATGCTCAGGTGCCCCTCCTTCAAATTGAAAACGGGGCTCTCCATTTCAAAGTCGCTGCCATTTTGATTTTTTTTTTAAACCGGTTCGTGAATTAAAGAAAAAAAATTTTTTTTACAAACTACTTAAAAATACAAACCAATGAACTTTTCTACCATAAAAGTAACTTTTATTGACTATGGTAACATTTATTTCTTGTATATTTATATTATTATATATATAACATTTTCTCTTTGTAAGGAAACATCATTTTGTTGGTCACTCTTGGCTACGAATGGAAACAAAGTTGATATAAAAAATATATATTTCCGCAAAAATTATCTTTACTTTCATCATATTTTGCTTAGAGTAAAATTTTGGAGTATCAAAACCTTTCTCTTTACAATTCCCTCCTTTTCATAACCTATCATACTTTCATCAATCACAGTCCATTTTCTGTAGGTTGTTTTTGAACCCAGTCAACCACGGGTACTTCTGCTAGTATATATATATATATATATATATATATATATATATATATATACTAGCAGGGGTGCCCGGCGTTGCTCGGGTGTTTGGAGGTGTATGCTGTGCAAAAAAAGCAAAAAAACAAAAAAAATGGTTAATTTTTTAAAACTTTGACCCCTATTATGACCCCTTAAAATTTATTGTTTCGGGCTCAAATCACTTTATTAAGTTAGATCCAGGTTCAAGGAACCTATGTCTAAAATTTCAAGTGTCTAGACCCAAAATTGTCGGAGGAGTTTGGTAGAGTTCTTAAAGGTCAAATCCTTTGACCCCTTAACAGCCAAATTTCTGGCTGACACCCGTCACATCGATTTTCCCAAATCTCAGTACCCGGTATTTCAAATTTCGAGTCTATAGACTAAAAATTGACAGAGTTATTGCGTAGGGAAATGTACACAGACACACAGACAGACAGACAGACAGACAGACAGACAGAAAGACACGTTCACTTTTATAGATATATAGATATAAATTCTTTTGAAAAATATTCTTGAATGACAAAAAAAAAAAAGGAATATGTATTTGGTGATGTAACCAGATGAATAATTGATGTGTATTTTTATTTGAATTTTAGAGGAGAGATTGAAGTTTCTATCAGCGCAGAAACCAGCAGAATCCAATACAAATCTTCCTATGACGAAATGAGATCATTACTCCCGCAGCTTATGACAGAGTAAGATTATTCCTTTTCTTCTTTTGATATTCATTTGATCATTCTTTTGTGCAAGTAATAATCTAAAAGAATAAATGCGAAATTAGGGCCACTTCTCATACTAGCGGTAAAGTCAAAATGCCTTATTGCAAATTAATTGAAATTTACACAATAGTCGCCACATTAGTAGTCGGCTGATGGTCTATTTGTGTAGCATGATGGAGACTGTGCACATCCACTTTGTCTAGCACCTCTCACCCTAAACTGAAACTATAAAATGAAATGACAGTTCAATCAAAAATAACGATCAAACCAGATGCACTCTCAAACAATGGTCCGCCTCCTTCCTTGAGTGTCACATTTACAAACATCTGTGACTTAGAACTAACTTAAACGATGTCGAATAATTTGTCCTAGCAAACTCCCCGGATATTTTACCGCTAAGTAAAACTAACTTACACTCCTTCATCCTCTCTAATCACTTTAACATGTCTGGTTATCTTCCACTTTGTCATAAGAACTCTGACAGATATCTGCACAGACTTGGAGTCTATATTCGAAATACCCTTCCCATGACTACCGTATCTAAACTAGAATCAAACGACCAGGCCTTCATGTGCTTTAGACTAACTTTAAAACATAGCGTTACCTACTTATATTTTCTCTACCGCTCTCCTTCGACCCAGGACTGAATTCTAATCAATCACGTCTCTGACAGCATAAATGTAGCACTCTCCCTAGATGTTAGTGCCCAACTACCTGTATTTAGTGATTTTAATATCCACCACAGAAATTGGTTTGGCTTCTCTAATTATGCAGACACAGCTGGTAGCGTCATCCATAACTTTTTTATATCCTATTCTTTGACACAAACAGTAATCTTCCCGACCCGTCTCCCATATCGTTAGGACTAGCAAGCCTCATTTCTGGATCTATTTCTGACTACAGTTCCTGAGGATTGTGTAACAAATGATCATTGCCTGCTCAGGAATGCTGATCACTCTGCTAAACTCTCGACCCGAAGTTAAAGAGCCTTGTTCAAAACGATACGGTACTACAACAAGACTGACTGGGATGCCATCAAGGAGTACAAACAGACAAAAGTTTATAGAAGCTAGAAGTAATCGTAAGAAAGAAATAATCACAGCTAAGAGAGAATATACTGAAACCACCAGAAAACGCATTGAAATGCAGAAATTAGGAACTCGTGATTATATATGACAGTGTAGTAAATAATGGGCAATCAACAATTTCCCCACTATCCAACAATCTTGAAGTTATTTGCAACTGAGAAGACTAATCTGCTTGCCTGTTGGTTTGCCTCCAATTACACTTTGGACCCAGCAAACCACTTCCTCTCAGATTTTCCTTTGCGAACAGAAACCACACTAGATGATCTGAAAATCACCCCTTATCAAGGATACATGATATGATAAAAGAACTAGACACCATCCCGGCTGTACTATTAAAAAATGCTCCGGCTTTTTTTATTTTTTTTTACAAAGGAGTCACCAATTATCAAGGCCTGGAGGCCACTCTAGGATAAGGGTTAATGAGTGTACAGTGGTCAAGGGGGAACATGTCAGTCATCGTTAGTCGTGGAAACTTGGAAAATTGGATTGATTAAGGATTAATTAAGGAGATGGCTCATCAAGAATTTGTTCACGTTGGACTTGAAGACGACCATATTGTAGTCAGTTGGAAAGCAGGAAAACAGAACAGTTCCACAGGCATGCAGTTCTAAGAAAGAAGCTTTGCTCATGGAATCCACGTTTAGGTTTAAGCACAGATAAAGAGTGGGGGAAATTATTGATAGTGGTTTCAGTTAGATGAGTGTTTTTCCTGAAAGTCAGGCCAGGTGGAATCATAAATTGGAACTCAGACGAGCACTTGCCATGAAGATAACGATAAAACAGAGACAGACTCGCGATGTCTTTTCTGTGGGAAAGAGGTTCCAGGAAAGAGAAAACGGCATCCCCTACTAGGCTATTTTGAACTCTGTCAAGGCAGGTAAGCTGCTTCGAGCAGCTCCTGCCTCGAGCAGCTCCTGCCTAAATGTGGCAACAGTACTCCATCCTTGGACGCACTTGGCTCTTATACATGTAGAGAATTGCATTAGCAGTGAGATATCTACCAGAACGGTAGAACGATCCCACCATTTTATCAGTAGCCCTGGCAACGGATTTGATGAACAGATCAGGAGTAAAGGTCAAGCCCAGAAGCTTGTCAAAACATGGAGCTTCCTCAAGATGAGAACCATTCATTTCAATTGATGCCAGACGGGAGTGTTGATGATGGAAAGATAGAAGTTTGGTCTTAGATACATTAAAATTAACCAGCCACCTCTTTCCCCATTGCACCATGTGCTCAAGATCAGAGGAAAGAGAATCAGAGAAAACGTGGTCGTTTACAGCCTTTTAAGTGTTGCCATAGATGGTAGTGCCATCAGCATAAATGTCTACAAATGATCTTAGGATTTGGGAGACCATTGGTGTAAATCAGAAAGAGAATTGGGCCCAGGATGGATTCCTGAGGAACTCTAGCATTAATTCTTTGAGCTTCAGATTTTTGCCCATCAACCACCACTCTTATGAACTTATCAGAGAGAAATGATTTAATAGTTGAAAAGACGTTTCCAGCTATAGCATAACTGGAAATGTCTTGTGAAGTAGACCATTATGCCACACTCTATCAAAAGCCTTTGGTATGTCAAGGGCAATTGCCTTAGAAAGGAAGCCTCCATCGAGATACCCTAATCCTATGAGATATAAGTGTTAACTCATCAGCTGTAGATCTAGCAGAATAGAAACCATATTGCATGTCACTGAGAAGGTTATTTTGGCTGAGGTGGTTAACTACTTCTCTATTTAACAAAGATTCTAGCAACTTAATCATGACGCACAGGAGACTGATTGATCTATATTGAGAGGGAGATGACCGATTATCTGAATTTTTAAATAGGAGTATACTGATGAGGTTTTCCAAGGTGTTGGGAAGCAATTCTCCTTAAGACAATGCTTAAATAGCTTTGTAAGTATGAGAGCTAGTTCTGGTTGAAGCTTTTTGAGCACTATAATAGGAATGCCGCCAGGGCCAGTTGCTTTACTGGAATCAAAGTTTTTGATTAGCTTGGCAACATCATGCACAGATATTTGTATGTCGCATAGTGTGTTTTCAGACACAGGAGGAAATATGAGGGTTGGCGGCCCTGATCACATAGGGTAGAATTAGATGCAAAGTTTTTGGCAAAGAGTTTATCTTTGTCTGATGCTGACGAGATTGCTTCAGGTCCATTGATGATGGTTGGGATAGAGTACACACTTCTATTCAGGACCCTGTTTGTTATTTGCCAAATTGGTGGAAACCAACCGCTGCTCAGCTACTTTGGAGGTGATAGACTGAGCATACAACTCTCTCACATTCTTTATTACTCTTTTACAGTGTTTGCTGGCAGTTCTGAAAGCAGTTTTAGTCTCAGTACATCTATCACATTGGAAGCAATGGAAATAGTGATTTCTGTGCACAATGACAGCAGCACATTCTGGAGAGAACCACAGCTGGCTGTTAAGTTTTTGCTAAGAATTTTTGGCGGGTATGAATCGGTCTACACCTACAATTAGCCATTCAGTCAGGTCTGATACTATGGAGGACACATTCTTTTTAAACATGGATTGAAGAAGTAGATCTGATATAAATGTACAAAAGCTATCCCAGTCAGCCATAGAGTATCGACATACTGAACTGACCCATTAAATTATTGCCCCATTACCTTCTCCTTCTTTTTGCCAAAATATCTGAGTTCATAATTAATCAAGCTCTAGTATACCAACTCATGCCAGGATGTAAAACGCATGTTAAACAGCTGTTGTTGTTGTTGTTGTAGTTATTTATACTCAATAAAAGTTCTCACAGAGACCATCATCAGTTTTTCTAAATAATCATAATAATATGTCACTCACAACAACCAGTATTATTATTATTATTATTATTATTATTATTGTTATTGTTATTATTATTATTATTATTATTGTTATTATTATTATTATTATTATTATTATTATTATTATTATTATTATTATTATTATTTATTCACTAGAAGTAGTCACACAAGCAATCATCAAAGATTGCTCTTTGAGAACATTTTGTGGTGTTCCCCGGAGTCTGAGTGACAACAAGTCTCCCTAGACTTCCAGTACTCTCCACCTCTTTCGATAACCTTTGCAAAAGAATTTGTGTTATCACAACAGCCGCTTACCATTGATTTCTCATTGGCGGCGACCATTGGTCTTCACTGAAATTTGGGTGGCAATAAGCCTCCCTAAGGTCCCAGTCCTCTTTTCAGTCAGCAAGCGGAGGTCTGACTAGTGCTTTCTCTCCTCGGTCTTTCCATCCCCCTTAACCCTCATTATTTGGTGTGATGGCCGTTTCTGGTGACACTCACACACACAAAAAAAGTGGGTGAGGGCAGTATCTTACAATTATACAATTTCATTTTTCATGATTTCATGTGATGTTCCTTTATGTTTTGCATCTGTAGCCGTTTCTGTGTGTTCAGTTTGTGTGTAATTTATGTGTGGTGTTGGTCTCCACATTCAAAGGTTTTCCTTAATATTTCTGCAGTTTTTATTATTGAAATTCGTTGTATCTTCTCAGCCATCCCTCTGATTACAATCTCTCCCATTCTTTTTTCCAAAGTTTTTCGGTATTGTTCCTAGTGCTTCTACTATTAGTGGTGTTATTTTGACTTTCTTCATTTTCCAGATCCCTTGGAGCTCTCTGGTGTATTTGCTCTGCTTTTTAGTTTCCTTGATCTTCACTCTGTGGACTGCTGGAACGGTAAAATCTACAATCTGGCAGGACTTCTCCTTCTTGTTAACTATTATGACATCCGGTTTTCTTGCTTGGATGGGTTTATCCGTTTGTATATCCATGTCCCATAGGATCTTTTGACTTTCACTCTCCAGTACAGCTGCCGGTTTGTAATTGTACCATTTTTCTGTGTGTTCAAGATGTAATTGTTTTCATAATTGCCTTCCCCACTTGATCGTGTCTATTTTTATATTCTTTGTAGGCTAGTTTGCTGCATTCACTTATTATGTAGTTTTATTGTTTCGTTTCTTTGTCTGCAGAGTCTGCATTTGCTGTTTTCTGGTGTCTTGTCGATCCTTGCTTTGATGTGGTTAGTTCTAATTGTGTTATCTTGTGTCGCTATTATTAGTGATAGTTTCTCTGTTTAGGTTTCCTTTTTGTAGTCATTTCCAAATGTTTTCGTGAGTCTCTTCTTTTGCCATTCTTATGAATTGTCTGTGTAGCTGTTTCTCTTCCCATTTTTATTTCCTCGTCTTATTCCTCGTCTCTCCTTTTTCTATTTTGTTTGCTTCTTTCGTGTCTCTTGCTGCAGTAATTATTCTTTCGGTGTTCTGCATTATGTATTTTTCTAATTCTTTTTTTTTGTATTATTTACACAGTCTTCTATACAGAGCAGCCCTCTTCCTCTGTCTTTCCTTTTCACATATAGTCGGTAAGTATCATCCATCGTGCATTGTCATGAGTTTCCTGGTCATCTGGTTGAGATTCCTTAGTTTTTCTTTGGTCCAGCTTATAAACATTCCAGAGTGTCTTATTAATGACACTGCCCAAGTGTTTATTCCTTTAAGTTTCTACTATATAGTTTAGTTTTGAGGAGTTTTCTAGTTCTTCTGAGGTATTTCTTTCCTATTTTCTCTTTCATTTCCGTTGCTTTGATGGCATCTACTTCAAGCACTCCCAAGTATTTGTAGCTATCATGTTCACCTAGTACACTAATATCTGTTTGTCTGGGCAGTACTATACCTTCTGTTGCTTCTAGTTTTCTCCCTTCTCATGGTCAGTAGTGCACTCTTTTCCATACCGAATTCCATTTGGATATCCTAGCTAAAGATTCTGGTCATGTTTATTATTATTTCTTTCTTCTGTGTTAGTGAACTTGGATCCGACTTGGCATTTTCTTAGGATGTTGTTCAGAGGCATCATGGCTATAATGAGCAGTAATGGTGATAAGGAATCACCTTGGAAGATTCCTTTTTGTATTTTGATTTCAGTTATCTATTGTCCATCAGCTGTCAGTTCAAATATCCATGTTTTCATTGCATTTTCTATCAAATTGATTATCTTACCTGGTATTTTGTACATTCTCAAGCATTCTATTATCCATGATTATGAGATTCTATCATATACTTTCTTATAGTCTATTTAAGCCACGGCTAGCTTCTTTTTTCTACTTTTAACCGCCTTCACAATCCTTTAGTTTATGTATAATATGTCCTGTGTTCCTCTTTTTCCTTTTTGGCATCCTTCCCGTTTCTCTGGGATTAGTCCGTGGTTATGAAGGGACTGATAAATTTGTTCCCTCAGTTGTGCAGTTAGTATTTTCCATGTTGCAGGTAAACAGATTATAGGCCTGTAGTTGCTGGGGATGATTCCTTTTTTCTGTATCTTTTTGCACCAATGTGGTTCTACCATAGGTCATCCATTCTGGTATTTGTGCTTTGTGGATGGACCTTTCAAGTGCTGAACTAGACTTTCATGTAGTGTTATGAATTTCTTAAACTAATAGGCATATATTTCGTCATGGCCTGGTCCTCTTCAGTTGGCCATTTTTCGTAGAGTTGCCTTGAGGGTTTCCTTGCTGATTTCAATCGCTGTTCCTTCTTCGATTTGCTGTGACCCTTCTTTCATTTCTTTCAGCCATTTTGCATTTCTATTATGATCCTTTCATTCTTCTCATAACTGGCTCCAGTAGTCTTTAATTTCTGTCAGGTCCAATTGTCCTGTTTTTGTTTTTCCTCCATTTACATTTTGGTAGAATTGGCTTTCATTATTTTGAAAAGTCCTGTTTTACTGGCACTGTTCAGATTTGTATCGGTATCATCTTAATCTTGCTTCTTTTTCTGCTATTTTTTCTTTCACTTCTTTCTGTTTCTTGTTGAGCCACTCCTCGCTGGTTATAGTTCTACTTTTCCATCCTCTTCTAGTTGGTTTCATCTTGTTCATTGCTTTGACTTCTTTCTTTAATTTGTTGATATGGGTTTCCAGCCTCAATTCCCATCCACGTTTTATTGGTCCTTTTGTTTTCTCCGTCTTGTTTCTACTTTAAACTTCATACTTACTGTCTTGCCACCTGCATAGATTAAATTGTTTAGGTCTGTAATAGTCTCTGTTGGGATGTATGGGAAAAGTATGTTCACCTTCTCTGTTTCAGCTTTTAGTTTTTTCCAATCTTGATTTCTTAAGGATGGAAGCTTTGTTTTTTCCTCGTTCATAAGTTTCCTGATATTTTTTTTATTTCAGCTAATTCATTTTCATTAAGCTATGTTGTTTCATAGTTCTCGGTCTCCACGTTTCATGCATCCAAGTTTTGCAGGTTTTCTGCCTCTGGAGTTCCTATGTTTGGGATTCCATTGAATGGCGTTTCTTCGTCTGTTCCGTCATTTGTCTTTTGTTGTATTTCATTCAATTCTAGATTTGGAAGCCAGCCTCTCTTGAGGATAAGTTTCGCTTGGTCTGCGATTCTTTGTTCTGATGTATGGTAGTCACTGGCCATGTCCCATAACTCTTTCATCCGTTTGCAATATCCTCATTCTTTGGGGTGACTTCTGTAATAGCATTCCATTACCAGTCTATTCTCTTTTTTGTCCATTTCTTCTTTCGGTTTTTTGAGTGGTGTTGGTTACTTTGGTTCTTCTGTGTTTTATCTGAAATTAGATGGGATACTTATGTGTTCTGTGTCAGTGATATTGTTTCTGAAATTAGAAGAGGAGCCAAAATTTGCAGGATGACGATCGAGTTCCCCATGCTGGCTACTGATGGAGCACCTGCCGTTCATGACTCCCAGATCTTTCTTCTGGATCCCACATTGTGTATCATTTGTGAGTTGCATATTTCATGTGGTGTTTGTGTTAACACCAAGCCCAGAATTGTTTTACTTTGCTTCAATTATTTGTCCTTTAGATGTTTACCCTATGGTCTGTTGGGACGGCAAATTTTACAACTAAGCAGTTTATTTCTTTTTAGTTAATTATTATGACGTCGTTAGCTTGGATGTGTTTATCTATTTATAACTTCATGTCTCAGAAGGTTTTGTGGTTTTCATTTTCCAGAACTGTCTCTAATTTGCTTCTCTACTATTTGTCTGCATGTTCAAAATGCAGTTGTTTGTATAGCTTCCAGTGTACTGCTTTACCTACGCAATCGTGTCTGTTCTTGTATTCTTTTGAGGATGTAGTTTACCATTTCAACTCTTTGTGATATTGTCGTAGTGCGCTTACATTGTGGTTCATATTTTGCTATGCCGGCCATTTTTTTCATTTGTGGACAATCTCATATACATCGCCTGGTGACAAATAACCGTTTTCTCGTGTCGAACTGAGATGAAAGAAATCTAAATTCAACTCTTTCTCCACTAAAATAAATAGCAGAGACTTTGATTCTGAGCTGAATCGAACATAAACACAATCAATTTATACATGGAACTCTTTTGATTGTATTTGATTCGATGGAGAATTAATTCTATTCATTTGTTTGGTTTTGACTGCGAGTGCGCTTGTTGTAACAATGCCTTCTCATAAATACAGCACGTTAGCGGCCAGCCCACCTAACTTGGCGAGAGAGCAGGGAGCCTCCCAAGATGCGACCTTAACGTTTCCAGCAGCCAAAGGGTCTCCAGCAGCAGCAGCAGCAGCAGCAGCAGCAATATTTCAAATAGCTCTTGTCAGGGCTAGCCCTTTTCAGGGCTACCTTTTTCCACATTAATATATGATTCTCAAACTATGTGATTCACAAACTAATACCATGCAACTACTACTGCCTGTCTGCTTCCTCTTCAACCAGCGACCTCCAGCTCACTCCAACGCCCCCTGCAGTCTTCGAGACCTTGGTGCCCCAGCAGTCTTCCAGCGCTTGCTGCATCATCTTGCAGCCTTCCAGCTCCTGCTGCATCCTCCCGCAGCCTTCCAGTGCCTGCCGCATCCTCCTGCAGCCTGTCCAACATCTGCCGCACCCTCTTGCAGCCTTCCAGCACCTGACTCACCTTTCTACACCCTTCCAGCACCTGCCACACCTTCCTACAGCCTTCCAGCACCACTCGCAGCCTTCAGCAGCTTACCATTCTTACTTACTTCATTTTTGTAAATAAAAGGTGATTCGTCGTCTTTAAACTAACACCAGCTTTTTGTCATACTTCCTTTTGCTTTGCTGTTCATTTTTTTTTTCCTCTGTGTCTTAATATTTTAGTTGCACGGTCAACTGGTTTAATCACCAGTTTCTCCGTTCTGCAACAATATGTTCTGTAATAACCATGACTATGTGCATCTCACTCTAACGTGTGTGTGGGTGTTTTCTAATGCCCTTTTTGTGATCGTCTCTTTAAGGCTCGTCCACATGCATCTTTCTCATTTCGTTATATACAAGTGTACATTTATCATATACAGTTTACATCCATTTATACAGTCGGGTGTGTATACACGTGGTCGAGCCCCTTTAAGGATCGCTAGTTGTGTATCTACCTTAGTAGTTCCTAACTATGCATGTGTGTGTGTGTGTGTGTGTGTGTGTGTGTGCATATATATGCGTTAAGAGATCACCATACCTTTTTTTGTTATCTTGTATCTTCTGGGCCGCAATTCTTCCCGTCACTGGTTAGTGAGCTGTAAAGAACATCTTAGATGAAAATATGACGCCAATTTTCTGGCGAGGTTCTCTTAATTTGTCTACGAGTGAACCTGGGGGAACCTCTCACATTGTTGACTCAAGCTTTTCTGCATTTCCGGCAGTGCATCTTTCTTCTGACCCTTCTGGTCTCGAAACTAACTCAAGTCCGACTGTCTACCAACTTCGACTCCAATCGACTGTCTACTCTCTTCTACTAAAAATCCCCATGTGCATTTCTATTTATATTTATATGGGTGCATGTATGGCGAGGATAGTCCCCCCCCCACTAACTGGCCTGCACCTAAAACGCACCAACTCACTTTTTAGCACACAGGTACATGCTCTGTCAAAGGAAGTCACTGAGTCTGATATGTTACCGGTAACCCCTTGACCTTACTATACCTGCGCAATACAAGTATGCTACCACGTTAACTGCGTTACTGACACACAATATTTGTCCATACTCTTCAGTTACTGTTTCCCTGGATTTTATCTATTTTAGCTTTAATGTAGTGAGTTCTAATTGCATTGTTCTGTGCAGCTGTCAATAGAGATTCCGTTTCTCTGTTCAAGTGTCATACAGGATTTTTTGTGATCCTCTTCTCTTGTCATTCCTACAAATTGCTGTTTCTATCCCTACTTTTCTTTTCTTGTCGTCTTTTTCTAGTTTCACTGTTTCCGGTATTGTTTATTTTGATTGTGTTTCTTGCTGCAGTGATCAGCCTTTCTGTGTTTTGAGTTATGTATTTTTCCAAGTCTTGGATCTTTCACACAGTTTTCTATACTTATCAGCTCCCTTCCGCTTTCGTTCCTTTTCACATACAGTCAGTCAGTATCATCTTTCAGGTGTAGTGTATTCTACATGCTCATTACTTTCTTAGTCTTCTAGTCAAGATGCCTAAGTTGTTCTTTGGTCCGGCCTATAAATGGTCTCACACAGTCCATCATCAAAGATTATTCATTGACAACAACTGCTGGTGATTCCTGGAGTCTGAGTAACAACACGTCTCCCCAGATTTCCACTATCTCCACCTTTTTGATAACCTTTGCAAATGACTTTGCATTATCACAACAGTCCCTTGCTATTGACTTCTTGCTGACAATAACCATTCATTTTCATTGAAATTTTGGTGGCACCAAGCCTCTCCAAGGTCCCAGTCTTCTTTGTGTTCATTCAATGGAAGTTTATTTTGTGCTTTCTGGCATCAAACTTTTTATGCTTCTCGATTCTTCTTGAATATTTGGTGTGATGCCAGTCGATGCAAACACTACAATTTCTTGGCGGCGGAGGGGGGGGTATTATTATTATTATTATTATTATTATTTATTTATTTATTTATTTTTTTTTTTTAACTGATTAAATGACTTTGAATGAGCCTATCCTGGTTATGATTGTAAACTTCCTCTATTGTTTAAGCATATTTTGGAGATTGTGGAATCATTTCTATTTATTATAATATTCATTACTCCTAGGTCCATTCTCAATAGGACATAAAACTTAATCAGGCGGTAAACACATGTTTCTATCATGAATAACTAGTAAAAACCGAACACCATGAATAAATACTTGAAGACATTAAAATTTTGAAGCATAAAATCTTTTATCAAAATTCATGGATTTAACATTACAAAATGTTTGATATGCTGTAAAACAAAACAAACCAATCCAATTCAAACAGAGGAAGACCAATTAAAACAAAAGAAACTATTGAGAATTTGCAAAAAAGCTCTTAGAAACATTTTTAAAAATTATAAACAAAATTATAAACAGACAAAATGTATTTGAAACCAGACACTTTGTTTATTCAAAATTTTAAATTTCTTAAAGATGCTTCTCTGAGTCTTTTTTTTTTTTTTGCCATTTTTTCATTACACCACCTACGATCACGTTCCTAAAAAGTCTAAAGAAATTTTATCTACACTACAGCATGCAACAACATCTAAACAGCGTCTCAATAATAACAACAGGAACCAAAGGCATTTTTACAAAAAAAAAAAAAAAAAAAAAAAAAAAATCAGAAAACTCCGATATTAACTAGAAAAAAAAATCTCAAGTAAAAAAAAAAAAGAAGATTTTTAATAAAATATTTCCATCTTAACTTGGTTTCAAGAACATTTGGTTCATTTAAAAGAAACTAAATTTGGTACATGTACAGTTTAGTCAAGACATTAAAAAATGAATATATTGAAAAAGTTTAAATTGTATGTATCCGTTATGGAACGAAGTTTCACTTAATTTCGTCAAGTAGTTTTTTTTTTTACAGCGAAAAAACAATTTGTTATGATACCGAGCAAAATGTTCGATTGTTAGGAAGAAAAGCTAGTATTAAAGATGGGATGGAGGTGTCAGCGCTTTAACTGGAGTTATCTCCCTTTGGCATTTCTAAAGTTCAAACAAAATTTTTTTTTTAAAATCCAAGATGGCCGCCTTCAACGCGCTCTCATAAAAACGTGTTTTTCCACTGCAAAAAAAAAAAAAAAAAACTTGATGAAATTAAGTGAAATTTTTTTTCGGAGAACTTCGTTCTATAACGGATACATACAATTTAAACTTTTTTTTCGGTATTTTCATTTTTTAATGTCTTGACTAAACTGTACAAGTACCCTAAATTTAAAGCATATATATCAGGTCTACAATAGAAAGAAATACCATGATTGCTTTTTTTAAAGCAAAAGTTATTTAATATTAAATGACTGAATGAGACAATTTTATTTTTTCAAATTCATTTTTTTGTTTTAGCCACAGCAAAAATAAAAAGATGAAAGAAAATGAAACCCTTTATAAAAGTCACCGCCAGATGTGTCTTCTTGGAGCTAATGAACACATCGGTAGGTAAAATTATTTTCTATTGAAAATGGTTGTGTTTGAAATACGAATTAACTGTCAAGCTGAATTGTAAGAACACGGTTCATGCTGTTAATTATGTTTTTTTAGGGTCCGAGCAAAAAAGTGTCATTTTTTTGTTTTTCCGAATTAATCTAACTATACACGGATTTTCATCCAAATTTAATAGGGAATTTGATAAAACTACGCAAATAAAGCTTATTTTAAGGACAGAAATTTAGTTTTTAGATATCTTACTAAATTTATTCAGAAAATAATTTTTATATTGACTGATGCTAACATATTTGCATATTAACTAAACTTAAAAAAAATTAACGACAGTTGAAAATGGACCGTGGTTTACTTTCGGCATTCTCGTTACTCTCTCTTGCCTTTTTTTATTTTTAATTTCTCGCATTTTATGAGTGATGTTTCCTGACAAAATGGGTTTCAATCTGTCCATCTAAAGCATATCGTTGATTAGATTTTGACATTGATGCAGTTATTCTTACACGAAGTGGCTTCATCCGTTGTTTTGAGTGATTTCCATTAAAAATATATTTCTTCTCATTTATATCATAGATATATGATATTGATTACTTATTTTTATTTTGTATCTTTGAGCTTAAAATGTTTATCGTTGCCCGGTTGCTTGGAGGTGTGTGTTGAGCAGAAAAAAGTGGTAGTAGGCAGGCAGGCAGGCAGGCAGGCTCGAACTTGTGATGCGAAGGTAGAAAAGAAAGTGAAAAAAACCCTGACGTATTACCTCTACTCCATGACACAACCTGAAGCTTGAAATGTTAAAACTAGGCAAAGTCAATCCAACCGATACGATGACTTGCAAAAATGGCTTGCAAAAAATCGACTCCTCTTTGTAGAAAAGTACCCAGTTGAGGGTAAAGGAATTAAAGTTTTTGGCCAATTTTTCGATATTTGCTGTCTGAGGTGTCGAGCTTCAAAATGATACCGATCTCGTGAAAATCCTTCACCTCTGTCGAAAGTTTTAGGCAGACATACATACATACCTACATACAGTGCAACGTCTTGTCAGACGAGTGCCACTCTCTCAGACACTTAATGTCCATGAGCCCAAATGCTTGAGGGAGTATCTACAGAAATATGATGTTACAGAGCTTTAGCTTTGTACGACAGCTAAGTCTCTCTCTCGGTTCAAAATGTTGAAATGCAGTAACAAGCAAGAGCAAGATAGCCAGCAACAAGTACCAGCTTAATGCGAGTACTGGTCTCCCGCTGTATGGTTTTTTAAATCAGAGATTTGCTTCTCGTAGAAAGGTTGCCTTCACCACGGCTTACAGGAGCCCTCTCCACCCCAACATATATATATACAGACACACACACAAATATACACGGTGCTAATGATACCAGTAGCATATGACATGACCTGACCTCCATACATACATACATACATACATACATACATACATACATACATACATACATACATACATACATTTAAACAGACAGATGAGATTTATATTATAAATGATATGATATGATGGACCTTCCCGTTGATTTTGACATATGAAATCCACACAGATGCTTTGTTTATAGTGGTGAAGGCAGAACCAACCACACCTTTTTGTACAACTGCTAATCTTCGTCTGTGCAATGGCTGCCACAAGGTAGAGCATACAGCAGGTTTTACATCAGAGTTTTTCTTCTCCTAGATGCATGTCTATATGACACAATCACGTTGACACACAGATTCTTGCCAGAACACTAAAGTTAAACAATGATGAGCCTGGCCAGTACCAGATGGATGACCATTTAGGAAGGTTAAGTGTTTATGTACTGTGTTGAGACATAGAAATTTCCAGAATGATATTCTATTTTTTAAATTTTTTTATTTTTCTTCCTTTGAAGATTGTAATGCTGGGTATGGGGCAGCCAAACCAGCTGCCAACATTGCCCCACTTTTTTATTGAAACCAACCGAGAGCTCTTTTTAGTATCCTCGCTGTTCCCTTAAGTGCAATTGTCTGAATCTCTTTTGCACTTGGTTCACCAAGAATATTATTTAGGTAGGACTTCAGGTTCTTCTTCATAAGTCCTGTGGCACCTATGATAACTGGTATGATCGATATTTCCTTTAGGTTCCAGTTTCTTTTCATATCATACATGAGACCTTGGTATTTGGTCTGTTTCTCTCTTTCAGCTCTGTTAAGACCGCCATCATTAGGAACACTCACTTCAATCAAGGTTGCAACTCTCTCTGACTTATTCCATATAACTATGTCAGGTTTCACAGCAGCATTTTCAAGGTAGGTGGCTGTAGGGATTACATGGTCGTAATGTATGGTATATAAGTCATTTCCAACTGTTCTTTCAGGTTGATGTTCCCAGGACTTGCTGATACACTGGATATTTAATTTTTTTTAATGGGTTCCTAGATGTTAATCCAATGAAACTCCAGTGTTTATAAAATAGTGCCGATAGCAGGTAGAGCTATATTATTATATAATTTTCTTTATTTATGCAAATATTACTGGCTACATATGTGCATACATGTTTCAGCTGTGATTTCTTTTGAAATCCAGTGTTATCATTGAAAGGAAATAACAGCTGAAACATGTATGCACATATGTTGCCAATAATGTTTGTATAAATAAAGAAAATTATGCAATTATATTGCACAGGTTTTTCCTGAGAAAACATGAAATTTATTTTAAAGATTCCACAAGAACACCAAGGTTGATAAATCTGGTCTAGATTAATGACTAAGTCTGTTTTTTTTAATAATTTACATATAAGTTCCGGCGACTTCATCTCTAACTTTGACTTCAAAGATTAAAAAATTTTCAACGTTAACTTCAACTCCTAGAATTTTAAAATATTCAACTCTGGCTCCAACTCCTAGAATTTTAAAATATTCAACTCTGGCTCCAACTTCTAGAATTTTAAAATATTCAACTCTGGCTCCAACTCATAGAATTTTAAAATATTCAACTCTGGCTCCAACTCCTAGAGTTTTAAAATATTCAACTCTGGCTCCAACTCATAGAATTTTAAAATATTCAACTCTGGCTCCAACTTCTAGAATTTTAAAATATTCAACTCTGGCTCCTAAATAAAGTATTACAATATTCTGACTGTTGATTCTTTAGAGATTAAAAAATTTGACTCCAATTCTTAGCATTCCTGGGAGGCTGGCTCTGATTTCTTACAAAACTTATGACTCTGCAAACCTGGTAAGGATATACGTACAATACAGTTGAGACTTATTTTATTTATTCAACCATGTAATTTTCATGTGTCTCAATAAATAGCTAAGTCTGTATTTTCAATAATTACTTCTTTTTTGTTGAATGCAGTGTCACTGTTAGTTTCATTATATTGAAAAATAAAATACAGATCAGTTAATAAAGTTGTTTTATTATGACCCAAATTCTGATGAGATTAAATCCCTTTTGAGTGGTCACTCAAGTGGTCACGTCAGTCATTTATCAGACATTTATTACGATCATAAACTTAGCTTAATATATATATATATATATATATATATATATATATATATATATATATATATATATATATATATATATATATTAACATGTTTTATTTATTCTTTGTTCTTATTATAAGCTCTATTTCCTATTTGGTTTCATTAAGCTTTTACATCTGGTTAGGATTACTTTATAAATATTAAGTCTTTGATATTTAAAATATATTTTAAGTTTGCTATTTTCGATTATTTTGCTAAACTTAATTGCTATTCTTTATATATATATATATATATATATATATATTCTTATATATACGTATTCTTATATATACGTATTCTTATATATATATATATTCTTATATATATATATATATTCTTATATATATATATATTCTTATATATATATATATATATATATATATATATTCTTATATATATATATATATATATATTCTTATATATATATATATATATATATATATATATATTCTTATATATATATATATATATATATATATATATTCTTATATATATATATATATATATATTCTTATATATATATATATATATATTCTTTATATATATATATTCTTTATATATATATATATATATATTCTTATATATATATATATATATATTCTTATATATATATATATATATATTCTTATATATATATATATATATATTCTTATATATATATATATATATATATATATATATATATATATATATATATATATATATATATATATATATATATATATTCTTTATATATATACTAGCTGTACCCTGCCACGCATTGCAGTGGCTCAATTTGGTGTAATGGAAAAATTTAATAAAAGAGAAAATGCATGTTTCTTATATTAGTACAGCAATCCACTGCAAAAAGTGAAAAAGAAGGCGAAACTGAAAAAAATGGTACTCTTGCAGAATTTGATCTGGATACTCGAGAGTTTCTGTGAATCATTCATGTTTTGGACTTGACCAACAATCAGTGGATGAAGCCGAACATAGCAAAAATGTTGAAACGCTAAATGCTTTTTTTGTTGTTGTTGTTTTAAAAAATGTGATTTAGTAATTAATATTTGGTTGATGGTCGGGGGAGGGGGGGTTACTATACACAGATTCGAAAAAGTCGTCCAAAAACAAATAAATGAAAGCAAAGGTAAGGTAATTTATGTTTCTACCTAATTGGATAATTGTTTAGTGTTTTTATGTAATGTAAAATGTTTAATTGGCTCAAAAAACAGAAATGGTCGCGAATTCTGTTGAATACGTTAAGTTTGGGAAAGTAAGTTGAAAACTAAAAACTATACAAAACAGTGTCTGAAACTCACCGAACATATGTTACCATGACATAGGCTGACATAATCGGTAGGTTTCTGACAGTATTTTGTATAGTTTTTTTAGTTTTAACTCACTTTCTCTAACTTAAAGTAATCAACAGTGTCCACCACCACTTGTAGCTTTCAAATACACCAATAAACACTGTTTTTCGAGCTGACTAAACGTTACATTAAATGAAAAGGGTTTATATTACTAAACACAGATACAAAGAAGTTGTCAAAAAATAAATATATAACAAATAAATGTTATCAAAGGCAAGAAAAGTAAGTGTTCTACCTAACTGGATAAGATTTTAGTGTTTTTATGTAATGTATAATCGGTTCAAAAACATTCAATGTTTATCGGTATATCTGAAAAATACAAATGGCGGCAGACTGTATCGAACACGTTAAGTTTGGGGAAATTTTGGGAAAATGAGTTTAAACTAAAAAACTATACAAAATACTGTTAGGAACTCACTCAATATATGTTACCATGATGTAGGCTGGCATATAATCGGTGGTTTTAAACTTTTGCTCGATACAGGTGACGACTTTTAAAAATCCCTTTTAGTGATTACCTGGTTTGAGGATATTTGTACAACTAAACGGCAAATCTGCTCAAAAAAATCCGGTATTATTTTACTTTAAGGCCCATTTCACGTTCATATATAACAAAATATTTTATTGTAGATTTCGGTGTGCTAAAAACGAATCTGCAAACCGTTTACGTAGCAAAAAAAAAGTTTTCATGACATTCATGAAATTACTTTTTCGAAAAGTGGGTGATCACTTTTCAATGTAAATTTAACTTAGAATGAGCACCCACTTTCTGGCCACCTTAGAGAGGGGCATTTTTCTGTTTCTTGGCTAAAAAGTTTTTTGTTTGATTTCTTTTGTATGGTAATAACCCCTGAACTCTGGGACTATTTTCCATTTAACAGCCGTAGCCTTCGTTTACGCTATGCGTAAGCATGAACGAAAGCTTTTTAGCCAATAAACATGGGAAAAAATCCCCCCTCTCTCAGGTGGCTAGAAAATGGGTGCTCATTTTAAGTTAAATTTACATGGAAAAGTGATCGCCACTTTTTCGAAAAAGTAATTTCTTCATATCATAAAAACTATTTTTTTGCGACGGAAACGGTTTGCAGATTCGTTTTTAGCACACCAAAATCTACAAAAAATTTTTTGTTATTTACGAACGTGAGACGCACAGCCCTTAATGGAAAATTATATCAAAAATCCGGGGGAAAATAGCTTTCAATAAAAACAGCAAATGAATTTGATAGAAAAAAAATGGATGCTATTTTTTTTTCTTTCTGTGTGTTTCTTGGCTAAAAAGTCTTTTTGTTTGATTTCTTTTGCATGGTATTAACCCCTGAACTCTGGGACTATTTTCCATTTCACAGACGTAGCCTTTGTTTATGCTATGCATGAGCATAAACGAAAACTGTTAAATATGCATTCGCGTACCAAACTGCCTTGTCAAAAAAACCTTTAAGCCAATAAACACAAAAATAAATGCCCCTTCCTCAGGTGGCCAGAAAGTGGGTGCTCATTTTAAGTTAAATTTAGATGGAAAAGTGATCACCTACTTTTCGAAAAAAAATTTCTTCAGATCATGAAAACTATTTTGGTACTCCTTGGGCGTTGAGTTCCATGGCGATCCGCAGAATTATTTAATGGTCGTTCCCTTAGAACCCCCCTAGTCAAGGCTAACGCATGCGCACGTAACATTTTTTATTCATTTACTTACGTGGTGGAGTTTCTATACTGATAGGTTTTTTGAAATTTTTTCACTGGATTATTATTGATTGAACACTAACCAGATTATGAAAAAAAATTGAAAAAAAAAAAAATCATTTCAACATTTGAAAGGGGTACTCACTTTTTAGTTACCACGTTCTGGTAAATCGGTCACTTTTTATTTATTTATTTATTTTTTTTCTAAATACGGAAGTGTCTTCGGGAGATATAAAATGGTCGCATGTTGACGAAGCAATGTATCGGGAGGCGCACGGGGTTAAAAATTATTGGTAAATTTTTAGATTAGGTCCACCTCCTCAATTTTCTTTTAAATGACGACTTGAAATGGTTTTCGACTATGCTGAATACGAAAATCGCATCGAAATTTTGCAGAAATAAGTAGTTATCAAGATATAAAAAGTTGTATTATGCATTGTAATCTTTGGCGGCCATCTTTTTTACGTGTGTGTATTTGTTTATGGCGCGTGTGCACGTAAAAAGATGGCCGCCGAAGAATACAATGCATAATACAACTATTTATTTCCGCAAAATTTCAATGCAATTTGCGTGTTCAGCATACTCGGAAACCTATAAATGTCGTCATTGAAAGGAAAATTGTGGAGGTGGACCTAATCTAAAAAAATACCAAATTATTAAACATTTCTCCAGCATTTTAGTGAAATTTATAATACTTTAAAAAAATTAAAAAGAAACAAAACAAAAGTTTTGAAAAAAAACTCACCTTTCACAAAAACAATTTAAAAAAAAAAACACAAACTGACTAAATAAGTAAAAAATAAAAAAATAATTAAAAATCTCGAAACTTTATTTTCATGAAAACAATAAAAAAAAGTCCTGTTCTCTCTATTTTTTTTCTTTGAGAAACAAATATATTTCTGACTTACAAATGCGGTAGAGACTCATTATTTTTACTTTCTATGGTTTTGATATACCGCGTTTTTATTGCTTACAAAATGGGTGACTGATTTATCAGAACGTTGTAACTAAAAAGTGAGCATCACTTTCAAATGTCGAAATAATGATTTCTTTTTTATATATATTTTTTTTTAATAATCTGTTTAATTAGTGTCCAATCAATAATAATCCAGTGAAAAAAAATTCCAAAAACCTATAAGTATAGAAATTAAGCATGGGAGTAATGATTGTACAACGTCGCCTTTCGCACTTTTACAAACATTTTTTTAAAAAAGTAACTAAACCATTTATTGATAATTTGTCACGTGTACAAACATTTATTTATTTACGTAGGCTTAACTCCTTTCATGAATAAGAAAAGTTTTACTCTTTAAGAATAATAAAAGGAAAAAGTTACGGTACATTTATAATAGGACTTCTTTGCATGAAGGCCAGAGGAATAGTTGGCCGAAAATTCGTGAAACAACAACTAATAAAGATGAGAATAATAGTCCGCAATAAATAAAAATGGTGCTAATGCAGAGAGCGATCCGCGCTATTTTTTAAATCATATTTCCACGTTTAAATAACGTTTTACGATATGTTTTTTTTAATTTATTTATTCAATTGTAAGGTTAAAGTACAGAATAGGTACAAAACATCCTTACCTCCCCATGTTAAGAATGACTTTTTAAATAATAACATTATTTCAGCACGGATCACTCTCTGCATGAGTAATCTTATATAGAAAAACAAAAAAAAAACTCAAAAGCAAGCAACAAACTTTTTTTTTTGCCTTATATAATAAAGAAAAGATGTGTAAATTAAAAAATTTGGAAGATAAACAAATGAAATATGTTTTTTTTTTTTTTTTTTTACTTATCGAGTTAACAGAAAATGAAACCTTTCGTCAATTCGTGGCTGTGAAATGAATCGAACCGGAAGTTCAGTTTTATCAACAGAACAGATTCGCAGAAACGGTTAAAAAATATATTTATTTTATTTAATATTTTAATTTTAATTAGGTAAATTTATTTTAATAACATAAAAACATACCTCGACTCTAAAAATAGGTTGTCTGAAAATTTCAAATAAATTGGTAACGTAGAAATATGGTTTTATTCTTTTAGAACGAACCAACTTTACATTTTTATATATATAGATATATTCTTTATATATATATATATATATTCTTTATATATATATATATATATATATATATATATTCTTTATATATATATATATATATTCTTTATATATATATATATATTCTTTCATGGACTCTCCCATCGATTTCGACATATGAAATCCACACGTTTTATTATGACCCAAATTCTGATGAGATTAAATCCTTTTTGAGTGGTCACTCAAGTGGTCACTTCAGTTATTTATCAGACATTTATTACGATCATAAACGTAGCTCAATATATATATATATATATATATATATATATATATGTGTGTGTGTGTGTATATATGCAAAAAAGTAAGAGTAACGGTGATAGACTCCAAAGTTTCTACCTCTTTAGTCATAGAAGGGTTCCATTCAATGGCATCCTAATAACAGGCCAGACGGTCATACAACTTGCATCTTTTACTTGACGTAACATATAATATAAAACTTTTATGTTTTTAGGTGAGTGTTTAAAGGTCACGGTAAGAGAAGAACACAAGAATAATTTTGTATAGACATTAAAAATGGTTTTATGTTATTGTTTTTGTTAAATTTTACTAAATGAAGAATCATTTCCCTTTAAAATCCAGTTAGTATTATGCATGTAAAATTGCGAAAAGCACGCTGAAACTATATCAACATTATGTGAATAAGCTAAATCAAACCATAATATCCACCGAAGTTGGCCTAATATCGTATTTATCTAAAATAGAAGCTCGAATTTTAACTCAAAATGATTCTGTTGTGGAGACACCCACTAATTAGCATACGTGGGTGAAAAGATATTGATAAAGGTATCAAGTCAGCAAGACCGGGGAGCTGTGTTTGAACGCCGGATAGGCAAGACGCATGTGCCGGTTGCTCCATGAAAGACTTTAACACGCCCTCTGCCGGATAATCTTCCAACTGCAGTACAACTGCACCTTTGTAAATATGTATTATTTTTTCGTCTTAATATATTTGTTTTACCTTTCCTTTCTGCGTTCGCGTTGTTATTGATACAGACACAACAGATTCCCATGTAATAATATTTATTAATAGTAATATAGGTATCTCACTGTCGATGCAATTCTCTGTCTGGTTGATAATTCCCGAAAGGATGAAACACTAGTGTCTAGGTATTAAAAATAAAAATAAAAATAAAAAAAGTAATATATATATATATATATATATATATATATATATATATATATATATATATATATATATATATATATATATATATGCATATTATCAGAAGAAATAGCAACAATCAATCCATCAAAAGGAGATAAATGGCGTAATGTAAACATATTGTAAGGTATTGACAGCTTCTCTTCCAATTTTCGGATTTATAATCATGTCAAAACGCATTTTATCTCCTTTTGATGGAATGATTGTTGTTATTTCTTCTGATGAGTTCAGGGCAAAATAGAACAATGATAAATATAATAATTAAGTAATTAATCTTGTGCTACGAAACAGATACTGTCAAGAGTCAAGAATTGTAAATGTCAACTGAATTAAAGGAATAATTTGTAAGATGGTCAACATAATGAACTTTGGAATATAGACTTTTGTCATTCATTCATTCATTATATATATATATATATATATATATATATATATATATATATATATATATATATAAGTTAAAATGTCTCTATGTGTCTGTCTGTCTGTCTGTCTGTGTACATTTCCCTACACAATAACTCTGTCAATTTTCGGTCTACAGACTCGAGATTTGACATAAGAGGTATTGAGATTTGGAAAAATCTTTTTGATCCGTTTTCGGACAGAAATTTGGCTGTTAAGGGGTTAAAGTTAAACGATTTGACCTTTAAGAACTCTACCAAACTCCTCCGCCAATTTTGGGTCTAAAGACTTAAAATTTTAGATGTAGGCTACTTGGACATGGATCTAACTTTGATTTGAGCCCTAAACAATAAATGTTAACGGGTCATAATTGGGAGCAAAGTTTAACAAAAATTGACCTCAGCAGTCTGTACCAAATTACTCAGCCAATCTTTTGTCTAAATATTTGAAATTTTATATAAAGTGTATTTAGACATAGGACAAGCTTTTGAATCGTTTTTTACTGAAAATTTGGCTTCCAAGGTGTCAAAGTTCAAAAGATTTTACCTTTGCGGTCTCTAGCAAACTATTAAGCCAATTTTGGGTCTAAACATTTGAAATTTTACATGGAGGATATTCAGACATGCAGCAAGCTTTTTGATCAGTTTTTGAGCGAAAATTTGGCTGGCAAGAGGTTAAAGTTTACAGAGTTGACCTTTGCAGACTCCTCTGCCAATTTTGAATCTAAAGACTTGAACTTTTAGATGTAGGTTATTTGGACATGGATCAAACATTTTAATTAAATTTGAGCCCAAAACAATAAATGTTTAGGGGTCACAATTGGGGTGAAATTTTAAAAATAATTGCCGTCTGCAGTCTCTACCAACTTTTCTCTATGGTAGTTAAGAAAGCCTATTATATAGAAAGGCATTAACGTACACATTCACACTTTTTAATATATATATATATATATATATATGCACATAAAGTTATGAACACTACATAGGGTCCAAGCAAAGCCAGGCGGAACTGCAGAATACAGAAATTATACATTAATAGAATTCAGTGTAATAGTAAAATGAAACCAATATCCTATTAGAAACCATAAAAAAATGAATAAGTCATTAATTAAATATTTGGAAATATCCATAAAGTGTATTCAGACATAGGGCAAGCTTTATAATCGTTTTTTGCTGAAAATTTGGCTTCCAATGGGTCAAAATTCAAAAGATTTTACCTTTGCGGTCTCTAGCAAACTATTTTGGGTCTCAACATTTGAAATTTTACATAAAGGATATTCAGGCATGCAGCAAGCTTTTTAATCAGTTTTTAGGCGAAAATTTGGCAGGCAAGTGGTCAAAGTTTACAGTTGACCGTTGCAGACTCTACCAAACTCCTCTGACAATTTTAAGTCTAAAGACTTGAAATTTTAGATGTAGGTTACTTGGACATGAATCAAACATTTTAATTAAATTTGAGCCCAAAACAATAAATGTTTAGGAGTCAAAATTGGGGTCAAATTTAAAAAATAATTGGCGTCTGCAGTCTCTACCAAATTTGTAGTAAATAATGGGCAATCAACAATTCCCCCACTATCCAACAATCATGAGGTTGTTTGCTCAGCAACCAAGAAGGCTAATATACTTGCCAGTTGGTTTGCCTCCAACTCCACACTGGACCCCGCTAACCACCCCCTCCCTGACTTTCCTTTGCAGACAGACGCCACACTAGACGATCTGAAAATCACCCCTTCTTAGGTGCACGCTATCATAAAAAATCTTGACACTTCAAAAGCATGTGGACCAGATTTCATCCTGGACGTGCTATTAAAAAAGTGCTCTGTCGAAGTAGCTCCGGTTTTCTCCAAACTTTACAACAAATGCCTTAATGAATCTTGCTTTCCTGCCTGCTGGAAAACTGCTTCTGTGGTACCAGTTTTCAAGAATTCTGGCGAAAGAACTGATCCAGTAAATTATCGCCCCATTAGCCTCCTCCCACTTTTCGCCAAAATATTGGAGTCTGTAATTAACCAAGCTCTAGTCCACCACCTTACACTGGAAGGTGCTGAAATTCTTAGCTAATGAAATCGCAGCATATATTTTTTACTGTATCTTTTGTTTATTATATTTCTTGCCGTGTCTTTTGTTTATTAAATTGTTTAGTGAAAGTACAGAATAATTAAAAAGCCACCCCATCTCCATGTTAAGAATAGCTTCCTAAATAATAACGTTATTGTTTCAGCGTGGTCCATAAACTGCACAAGTAACATTTTTCATTGAAATTACCACACGATGACTGTTTTCAATTGTGATTATGTTTTTTCCCCTTAATTTTTAGCTGCTTACTAATGTTTTAAACATTGTTCATCATTTTCGGTAAAAATAAATCATATAGTTTTTGTTAATCATGTTGACACACCGGTTCCTGTTTGATCACCGAAATTGAGCAACGTTGAACCTGGTCAGTACTAAATGGGTGACCATTTGTGACTTTCAGGTGCTGTATGTCCCCTCTGCTTTTCTCGGCATTGTTTCCAGTCA
>NC_136499.1:65684908-65847408 GCF_053919585.1 Euprymna scolopes
AGAAAGAGCTCGACTTTGCAAAGCCGAGAATGGAGACTACGTAAGAGACATTATCTTTCGTAATTAAGTCAAAACAAATTTCCACACTATAAAATGTGTAATAAAAAAAAAGAATTAATTAAATAACTGATTTAAGGAAAAGTTATTTCATTTTCAAACTGTAAAGTGACTTATGGGCCACCCTGCATATATATATATATATATATATATATATATATATATATATATATATATATATATATATAAATTCCCGTTCACATACACCTTTCAGGATAAAGCTAGAACCCAGAACTAGATAGAATCGAGCAATTGCATCGACAAAGTGGGTTTCGATGTACTGCATCTCATCAGTGACGTGCTCCGACATAGGCGCGAACCCAGGTGAACGGGAATTTATATATCTATCTATAATCTCCTCTTAATGTCTAATATATGTAGAAAAAAGTGGGTCATCCTTCGTAGGGACGTGATGTCCCTCAACAAATAAGGTTGTTCCGTAATCGTGTCTGGGGAGTCGGCTAATTTCAGTTAATGTTTGTAGATGTGATATCTACCGCCTGTATACCAGCAGTAACTACTTAGTTGTATATGACGCGTTGCTTGTCACATCGTAGAATGTAGAACTGGATGAAAATATAAGAATTTAAAAAATCGAGGCATAGTCAATAGATTGCGCCATGGCCCATATGGTTAGGTCGTCAGTATTGCACACTTCATGAGTGCGACGACCTGGGTTCACGCCTATGTCGGAGCACGTCACTGATGAGATGCAGTACATCGAAACCCACTTTGGAAAAATACGGTAATAAAAAATAAAACGCATATTTGCTCTACAACAGTATTGAGCACTTTCTTCAGATTTTTATTAATTACCATTTCTACTATATATATATATATACTATTATATAAAAAGAAAGTGTGTGTGTGTGTGTGTGTGAGTTCATTCCCTATGAACTCCTAAACGGCTAAACGATTTTTTTTTAATTCACACAAATGTTCTTTATGTGTTCAGCAGTGTTCTTGTATAGGTTTTGTATCGGAATGTCTTCAATAAGTATCGATAATCGAAAAAATCTGATGGAAGAAGGAACAGGCAATTTGGATTAAAGTTAAAACCTTATACAGCCTAACATCACGAATGCATTTGAGAAGTTTTATTACCACACAAGCAGAAAGGCTCGGCATATAAAATGAACAGTAGGTTTTTTGATATAACAGGAGCATGTTCAAAATGAATGTTTCTGTTTAGAGCACAACTAAACCATAATACTTGACTTTTCCATTTTAAACTTTAATTCAAGCTATTATTACCACATTAGTAGAAAGGTTCTCTACAGTGCAATGTAAACTACAATGTATTCTGGACTAAGTCACTGTGAGGAGACATGTGAAGCTTTCTTCCAGTGTACCAGGCGTTTGACAGAGTATGGCATGATGGTTTTATCAGGAAAATCAGATCATATGCTATCACTGGACGAATACTTAATATAATTAAATCCTTCTTAAATAAGAGAAGAATCCAGGTTGTCCTCGACGTCCGTACATCTAAATAATATAATATAAATACAAGTGTACCTAAGGGGTCAATCCTTAGACCTTTATTATTCCTAATATTCATAAATCACCCTCCCCCCCCGATAAAATTGTCTCTGAGATATATATTTGCTGATGACACCACGCTCTATAACAGGCACGAGGGGAAAACGAATGAACACATATCTAAGGCAATGACAGAAACGCTAGAGGAAGACCTCCAATCTGTAGTGGAATGAGGACAAAAATAGATTGTCACATTAATACTGCCAAGACTAAGCTTGTTTCTTTCAATAATTACAAGAAACCTTCTCAACCACCAATAGCTATGGTTAAAGATACATTACCTGAAAGTACTTCTTTCAAACTCCTCGGCCTAACGTTCATAGGGAAGACGAGTTGGAACAAATACATTGAGAGCATTGCCAAGGCTGCTGCAAAGAAGGTTGGCTCTCTCTACTGTGCTAGAAACTTACTTACGCCTGAAAGTATCCTGTACATTCGCTCGTGTATGGAGTATTGTTGTCACATTTAGGCTGGTGTATCTGCTACTAGTCTCTCACTCCTGGACAGGGTTCAAAAGAGAGTTGCCAATCTGTTAGGTCCTGAACTGTCATCTAAGCTTCAACCTCTGTCCCATCGACGAAATGTTGCATCCCTCTGCCTGTTTTACAAGTATTTTAATTGTGAATGCTCCGACAAACTACAAGCTCTTGTACCTCCTCGACGTAAATACCCCCGACAAGCAGCAAAATCCCACCCCTACACAGTAGAGATCCCCAGATGTTAAAAAGCCTTTTACTCTAATAGTTTCTTCCCCAGAACTACTAAACTCTTGAATTCCCTTCCGGGTTCCTGCTTCTCAAACTGTACTGACATGCAGAAGCTCAAGTGTAATGTGAACAGACACTTTGCTGCTCAACTCCCCACATATTATCCCTGCTACTTATGTTCCTGATAGTAGACCCCTACATCAAAGTGGCACTGTGCCTTGTTTGGGGTGAAAATATAATAAAATAAAAATAAAAAAGACCACAATGGATCTCCAATTAGAGCAGGCAATTAATCAATTTGATTGAAAAATGGGCGATGACAATAGAATATAGCAAGGTAAAATATTTGTTTGTTCTCATTCAATCCAGTGAACCTCGGATTTCCCTACTAGTATATATATATATATATATATATATATATATATATATATATATATATATATATATATATATATATAGACGAGTGCCATATATATATATATACGGCACTCGTCTATATATATATATATATATATATATATATATATATATATATATACATATATATATATACTAGTAGGGAAATCTGAGGTTCACTGGATTGAATGAGAACAAACAAATATTTTACCTTGCTATATTTTATTGTCATCGCCCATTTTTCAATCAAATTGATTAATTGCCTGCTCTAATTGGAGATCCATTGTGGTCTTTTTTATTTTTATTTTATATTTTCACCCCAAACAAGGCACAGTGCCACTTTGATGTAGGGGTCTATATATATATATATATATATATATATATATATATATATACACACACAATTGTATGTGTGTATATATATCATTCAAACACGGTAGTGTTTTAATAGATGGGTAAGTAGAAGTTTTAGTCATTTAGAACGGCTTTAAAGCTTCAATGCTCACTCATTTTTCGACCAAATTTTAAACAATTATTACAGTTTATAGATCACCTTCTCAGCTATATTTGTGAATTTTTTTTTTCTAATTTTCGTTCAGTACAACAAAAGTTATGATGAATTTAGTGGTGTTCAAAATCGTAAAAAAAAAAATTAAGGAGGTGAGCGACGTTTTTTATGACCAGTTTCCATAGTAACCACGTCGCTTTAGTGATTACTGTTGCTACCAATTCACCGCTCTCATGAAAAGAGAAGTAACAAGTGAAACAGAGAGAATGAAAGAATGAAAGGGAGATAATTAGGGGGGTTATTGAAAGCAGGCGAGTGCCATACATTGTAATTAAATATGTGTATGTTATGTTTATGGAGGCAAAAAATAAGACTGAAATTAAAAAAGAACAAGTGAATTTACTGGAAGCCTAGAAAAATCATGGATTGCAATAGAAAATGCGAGCATGAAAAGTAATATGGTTAAGCTTAAACATTGAAAAGTAAAGGACTAGTTGTTAAAACTGGAAAAGAAAAGGACAAAATATTCTAGTAAAAAATATAAATTTATAACTTAAAATATTGCAGCATAAGGATTTTTTTTTATAATACAAATTATAACATTATATAATCAATTCTTAATGCTGCAATACCAAACCAGTCCAGGATGCAGTTCTACGAGTAAACATCACTGCTGTCCGTCTCCGGTGAATACACAAGACTCTGTCCGTCTTTGTGCGCATCATGCACCCTGAATTCTCACCATGGAAAGTTACCATATCTAACGAGAATTATTCCTTCTTTTCAACAAACTACTCTTTTCTTAACACACGCACACACTCACACATGCACCACGCTTACATAGCTTAATGACTTTCTCCCCTCAGAAAATAACCACGTGTGTCCCTCTGTTCTTGAAAATCAGTAATCATAAACTTTATGCCCTTTTCACGACATACTTATTAGCAAAGACTAATGAACACTCATTGCAAAAACCTTGACGTTAAAATGATTTGAATTACTGTTTCTTAAGCAGGTAAATAAATGCTATTTCATTTCCATGCAGATTGCAGCGATTTCGAGTTCTTTGTTGGATGTTGTTATTTTTCTGAAGTTATTCATGTCTTTTTATTTTATATGAGTGCGAACGTGATTCGGTGGAAGCCTTCGGTAAAACGGAGATCTTGTTAAATTTGCTTTTAATGGTCCCAGTGATATTCTACTATTTTCGACTACTAGAGATTCCTGCACCTGCAACCTTGGTCTTAAAAATCGAAGATCCCGATTATGAATTGGTGAACACCAACTCACACCCCATATCCTATAGCCTGTACACAATATTCCATTGTGTTATTTCAGGCCACTAAATTACGGTTTTACTTATTTTTTATTGCCTAGTTATAAGAAATAAAGTTTCCCTTTGGAAGAATCAAAGGAAAAACCTCACAAAGATGTAATTTTAGTGACTTTTGGAATTTACGAACTTTTGAAATTAATAAATTAAAGAAAAAAGTTACACATCGGACGTATACTCCGACTAAGAATATAGTGTGAAATATATATTCACTTCAATCGAAATCTTTAGTTTTATTTGGACAGTTTTTTTGGCTTGGGTAAAACTTGTGGAAAACGCTCTCTTTTATGGTTGTTTTAAAAATGGAACGGAAATTTAAATTTTGGTCCGTTTTAATCTTCTTTTTTTAAATTGTCAAAAAAAAAAAAAAAAAAAAAAAATCGAAAGTTATCCAAAGAATAACATTCAACAATCGTACTTTTTATATAACAAAAACGAAAAACAATTTTTTATAAAAATAAAATTTAATTAACAAAAACGGAATAATTTAATTTTTAAATGCAAAAATGTCAATTTGGTACATCTTTTTGATAATTTTTTTACATGTCCAACTCACCGTTCACATTGGAAATGTCAACTTTTACAGGTTTTCGGATATGCATAAATACGAATAAACTACCCCCGACCTCCCTATATTATGAACAGCTTTTGGACTAGACACTTGCAACCTCCCCATGTTTAGAACAGCTTTCGGAATTTAGCACTTCGAACACATAGCTGTTTTGGGCAATACTCCATGTTCAATGAAATACCTCTTACTTAAAATGTTCTTGTTCCCAAAGTTTTACGGCGCTTCTACACTATTGGGACGAAATTTCGGAAATCGTAAGACTGAATTTCACATGAAAACAATGGTATCTACGTACTACTCGTATTTTTAAGATGATTATATCCAAAAATTATGAAAATCGATTAGGTAGAAAATTATTTATGAAAGAAAATAAAAAAATGGAATTTGATAAAAACGATCATATGACACAGGAAAGTTCAAAAGGAAGGCAATTTTCCGTTTTGATTTAAATAAGATGACGACAATTTTTCACTGCTAACACGTTATATATATGCCTGTTAGCAGCCGAAAAATAATGGAAAATGAAGTCTATATTGCAGCTTCCCTAGATGTAATAGTTATTTCGGTATTATTTTACTTTAAGGCCCGTCTCACATTCAGATAGAGAAATATGTTTCATTTTGTAGATTTCAGTGTGTTTTAAAAGAATATGATAACTGTTTCTGTTTCTAAATTTACCGTTTGCATGGAATTAACTCTTCAACACAGACTATTTTCCACCATTTCACAGCCTTTATTTAGGCTATGCGCAAGCGCAAATGTGCACTCACATACGCAACTGCCTTCTCACATAGCGTAGTAATCTTTGGCTAACAATTTAAAATTATATGAAAAACAAGTAGTTTTCCAGATATTAAGCCATGTAATTCTATATGTTATCAGTAGTGGCCAAAAATATGCACGCGCGTACAGAAATGGTCACCACTGATAACATATAGAATTACATGGCTTAATATCTGGAAAACTGTAGCAGACACAAATGGACCCCTTTTCTTCTCGCGCATTCGCTTCCTCTGAGTGAGTGATGAGGCGCTAAACTGTCCAATCTGAGGACTTGCGCACGAATACAAATTGACCCCTAGGGACCAGACAGCTTCTGGTCCCAGAAGAAAACTCTCTCTTACGCTACCAGCCTTCGTCGGTGCTAGACGCCTGTTCTCTTCGCTGCTCCTACTAAAGGTATTGACGACAGCCGCGGGTTGTAACTACCTCGTAAGGCAGTGGAGACCCGACTCTACTTTCTTCCTTCAGTACGCTTTGCAAATAAACCTTTCCCTTGTTAAGTTGAAGAAGTTGTTTGTCATTGTTCATAGAATTGTGTTATTTTATTTTATTAGGGAAATTCCCTAAAATGGTGACTCCGTCGTGATAACACATTTCCGAACAGACACTTCTTTCGCTTTTTAACAGGGTAAGGCGCCCATTTTAAAAACCAGCACATGGTTTCCAACCACACTCATAAACAGACAACGGATTCGGGAGAGCACATTTAAAACTTAAAAAAAAAAAAAGACGTTATTTCCCTCTCTTCCTTATCGTTTTTTTCCCGTTATATATATATATATATATATATATATATATATATATATATATATATATATATATATTATAAACTAAGGAGCATAAAAAAAAAAAAAAAAAACAAAGAAAAAACACCCTTTTCTTTCACAACGGCGGGCTACACATAAAAAAAAGAACGCCAACCTACAAAAAGAGGTGACACTTTCTTGGTGTACGAAAAAGAAAAAACTCGACAACAAAAAAAAAAAAAAAAAAAAAAAAAGAACTTTCACGAAGTTTTTCCGCATTAGCACTCTTCGGCCAAAATGTAAGTACTTAAAGAGTTCATTTATCTTCAGGTTCACACACATTTATAAAAAAAAAAAAAAAAAAAAAAAAACCCATATTGTCCACATTTTTTTTTGCTTCACGGCTCTTCCTGATATAATTTTGTTTTAGCTTTATTTCATGGTAATTTTGTTTCTTTCTTCTCCTCCCCCATTAGCCTGTTAAAATTTTTTTTTTTGTATTGTCTCTGTTTAAAGATTTTCTCCATATTTCTCCTTTCTTCTCCACGTGGTCCATATTCGGCGTCCTTTCAGATTTCGGATACATTATATATATATATTTTTTTAAAAATATTTGGTATCTACTTTCGGTAGTGACGATGACAACGTTGCCTGCCTTCGCTGGGGACGTCCGGGTTTGGTTTGCTCAACTCGAGTCTTATTTTGCGGCGAACAACGTGTCAGAGCAAACGAAGCTGCACATTTTATTCAGTGCCTTCCCCGCGTCATTGACTCCTGCGGTCAAGGACTTAATAACGGACACCCCGTTAAACTCCACTTACGATAGCATAAAACGGGAGGTGCTACTACGGACGTCCGTGTCGGCGGAAAAGCGTTTTCAAACGCTGGTCCATGACGAGCACTTAGGTGACCGCAGGCCGACGGAACTACTCCGTAGAATGAGGGAACTGGCAGAGGACGTCCCTCCTGACAGTGCCTTAATTAAGCAGCTCTTTTTCTCAAGGCTGCCGGCGCAGGTAAAGGCCATACTTGCGCCAATGTTTGAAAAACACACCGTCGATGTAGTAGCAGCATCGGCGGACAAGGTCATGGACTTTGTGAGGGGGCCTACCACCGCGGCGATTCCACAACAGCCTGCTGAGGTACCCGCAGGCACCGCAAATGTAAGACAGGATGCTACATCGGTGGCTATACTAACGGCCATCGAACGCCTCACTAGAGAGGTGAGCAAGCTCAATATGGGCAGGTCGCACTCACCCAGACGCCGCTACAAAAGCCGCTCATCTTCCCCGCACCACCGTCGCCGTGCAAACATGCCGGGACTATGTTTTTATCATAGTCGCTATGGCGCTGAAGCACGGAATTGTAAAATGCCCTGCACTTTTAACAACCAGGGAAACTAAATTGTGGAAAGACGAGCACGGCAAACTTTCCACAAAATGCAAATAACCGTGCCTATTTCGTCACTGACGTAAAATCTCAAGCACGTTGCTTGGTAGACACTGGCGCTGTTTGTAGTATATGGCCACTTAGGCTACTTAAAGAAAGGCCACCAGTGTCATTGATAACACTGCAAGCGGTGAACCATTCACCTATCCCCACGTACGGTCAAATTTCACGTTCTCTGGACTTGAATTTACGGAGAGACTTTACGTGGGTTTTCACTGTAGCAGATCTACCGTACCCCATACTAGGCGCGGATTTCTTGCATAATTTTAATTTAATGGTCGACATGCGCAGACGCCGGCTGATAGACGCTAGCACGGAACTTTCCGTCCCTGGCTCGTTATCTAATGCCCCATCTATCAGCCCGGTATTTTTCATTGCCGCTGCAAATGACCCATACCATGAGGTGCTACACTCCTACCCGGAGTTAACCAATTTAAATTTTGTGGTGAGCAAACCCACGCACACCACAAAACATCATATAGAGACCACAGGTGCTCCTGTGTTCTCACGCCCTCGTCGCCTTCCTGTGGATAAACTTAAAGCAGCGAAGGCAGAATTTAATCATATGCTACAGTTGGGAATTATACGCCCCTCGTCCAGTCCTTGGGCTTCCCCTCTGCATATGGTTCCAAAACGAGACGGAGATTGGCGTCCAACTGGGGACTATAGACGACTCAATGCCATGACGGTACCTGATCGTTACCCAATCCCGCATATTCAGGACTTTGCTTCCTCTCTGCATGGTTGTAAGACTTTCTCTAAGCTAGATCTGGTTAAGGCTTACCATCAGATCCCGGTGAATCCGGCCGACATACCCAAGACTGCGGTTACAACTCCATTTGGAGCGTTTGAATTTCTTACTATGCCTTTCGGCCTACGTAACGCTGCCAGTACTTTTCAGCGCTTTATGGATGAAGTAGTGCGTGATTTAGATTTCGTCTATAACTATATAGATGACATTCTCGTGGCTAGTGCCTCACCTGAGGAACACGTCACTCACCTCCGCCTACTTTTTGAACGGTTTCAGCAATACCAAGTGAGGATTAACCCTGGTAAATGCGTTTTCGGTGTTACGTCACTAGTTTTCCTGGGCCACATTATCAGCCCAGACGGTATATCTCCGTTGCCGGAAAAGGTGAAGGCTCTACAAGACCTTCAACCGCCCACTTCACTTCGCCAACTTAGGCACTTCCTTGGTCTGTTGAATTACTACAGACGCTTTATCCCACACTGTGCGGATCTCTTAGCTCCTCTTTCCGACCTGTTACGTAACAGGAAGAAGAAAAACGAGCAGATCTCACTTAATGAGATCCAACTTAAAGCATTTGCGGAAGTGAAAAATAAACTAGCGACGACATCTTTGCTGGCACATCCTGTACCCGATGCCCAGTTTTCACTGGTCGTTGATGCATCGGGCACAGCTGTAGGTGCAGTGCTGCAACAGCAGCACCAACAACAGTTACAACCTCTAGCATACTTTTCGCGACAGCTGAAACCGGCCGAACAACGTTACAGCACATTTGGCCGCGAACTACTGGCAATGTACCTCGCAGTGAAACACTTCCAACATTCACTCGAGGGCCGACAATTTGTGATCTACACCGATCACCGTCCGCTTACATACGCACTGCGTGCTAAGCCGGACAAATATTCTCCCCGCGAAACACGTCATTTGGACTTTGTTTCGCAGTTTACTAGTGATATCCGACATATCGCGGGTGAGCAGAACGCAGCAGCAGACGCATTGTCTCGCCTGCCCATCAATTCTCTGTCCTCACCATCGGATATCGATTTGCAACAGATGGCCTTAGACCAGCCAAGTCTGGACACGTTGGATCCATCGTCACCTGAATTCGGGACTTGCAAATTCGCATATCTGCCCGTGCCTACTTCTGACACGCAGATCATCTGTGACACCTCAACGGATTCACCTCGACCATTCGTTCCAACGACCCACCGTAGAGTTGTTTTCGACACTCTACACAACCTGGCACACCCCGGACGCAAAGCCACAGTAAAGCTGATTACAGCTAGATTTTTCTGGCCTAACATGAGGCGTGACATCATTGCTTGGTCACGTTCCTGTGTATCCTGCCAAAAATCAAAGGTGCACGAGCATATCCGCGCACCCCTTGGAACATTCAGCACCCCAGACGCTCGGTTTAGCCATGTTCACATTGACTTGGTTGGACCATGGCCGGTCAGTCAGGGATTCACTTATCTCCTGACCTGCATAGACCGTTTCACACGGTGGCCAGAAGCCATCCCACTTAGTGACATTTCGGCTGAATCTGTAGCGCGAGCCCTTATATCAGGCTGGATATCGCGCTACGGAGTTCCCACTACAATCACCACTGATCGTGGTGCACAATTCGAATCCCACCTATTCCGGGAACTGTCCAAGATCCTCGGGATCACTCGCATTCGGACAACAAGCTATCACCCTGCTTCAAATGGGATGATAGAACGCTTCCATCGCCAATTGAAAGCTGCATTACGCGCTTACCCTGATCAACAGCGATGGAGCGAGTACATACCGGTCATCCTTCTTGGCTGTCGGGCATCAATCAAGGAGGACCTGGGATATTCCGCAGCCGAACTGGTCTATGGAGCACCTCTATCGTTGCCAGGTCAGATGCTGACCCCGATAGAGGATATATCAACTGACACAGCTCTATATGTCAACAGACTACGAGCTTATCTCAGTAAGCTACCGCCGATGCCCCCTAGGGAACAGACCATTAAATCTTTGGTTCCGAAGGACATAGCGACATGGACTCACGTATTTCTTAGAAAGGACGCAGTAAAAGCCCCCCTAACTCCACCTTACACTGGCCCTTATCGCGTGCTTTCACGCACTGATAAAACTTTTATCCTAGACATTAGTGGTAAAAAAGAGACAGTATCGGTAGATAGGGTAAAAAGAGCCTTTCTGGACACATTAACACCTGAGCCACACATTCCTCCAACATACACACAGCATAATCATACACCTGAGGTAAATGTTCCACGTGAGAACAATTATGTGACCACTACACGTAGTGGTCGACGGGTACATTGGCCGAAGAGACTTTGCAAAACAGTGTATTTCTGTTGAAAAAGAACATTTTTTCTTCTCTCCTTTTTAGAACAGAACGTTTTCTGCAAATATTCCAACTTTTCACAGAAAAGTAAGAACATTTTTTTCTGCAAGAAAATAACCTAAAGAGACGGACATTTCTTATTGTATTTTTCTTTCTGCTATTTGTTATGCTACCTTTCTCTCTGTCGGCTTTCAGCCTAAGCAGGGGGTTATGTAGCAGACACAAATGGACCCCTTTTCTTCTCGCGCATTCGCTTCCTCTGAGTGAGTGATGAGGCGCTAAACTGTCCAATCTGAGGACTTGCGCACGAATACAAATTGACCCCTAGGGACCAGACAGCTTCCGGTCCCAGAAGAAAACTCTCTCTTATGCTACCAGCCTTCGTCGGTGCTAGACGCCTGTTCTCTTCGCTGCTCCTACTAAAGGTATTGACGACAGCCGCGGGTTGTAACTACCTCGTAAGGCAGTGGAGACCCGACTCTACTTTCTTCCTTCAGTACGCTTTGCAAATAAACCTTTCCCTTGTTAAGTTGAAGAAGTTGTTTGTCATTGTTCATAGAATTGTGTTATTTTATTTTATTAGGGAAATTCCCTAAAAAACTACTTGTCTGAGTAAAAATATGCGCGCTTACCCATACAGAAATGCTTTCCACTGATGACATAAGGAATTACACGTATTTGTATACAGATTTTTCGGTAATCTCCAAAAATACCGTTAGGGCTTACAACATGGCCGCCAGAAGAGTCACGTGATCACGTGACTCTTCTGGCGGCCATGTTGTAAGCCCTAACGGTATTTTTGGAGATTACCGATTTTTCTTTCTTTTTCAATTTTTCATGTGTCTTTATTGAAAGATGAAAACTAAAGAAAAAAAAACAAACAAAACATCGTTTAGCAATAAACAAACAAAAACATTCCCCCTCACTAGGTGGACAGAAAGTGGGTGTCCAGTTTTAGTTAAATTTACATGGAAAAGTGATAACACACTTTTTGAAAAAGTAATTTCTTCATATCATGAAAACTATTTCTCAGTGACGGAAACGGTTGTTAGCAGATTCGTTTTTAACACACCGCAATCTACAAAAAAATTTTTTTTTTCAATACGAACGTGAGACGGGCTTTAAAGTAAAATTTTACTCTTAATTCTAGCAAGTGCGAGGCATGTGAAAAAGCGATAACTTTTTTTTAAAAGCCTTTGCTAGAATGAATTGTTGAAAAAATAGTAAAAAAAAAGATAATAATAATAAGTTCAGATAGGTTATCCCCCTTGCTTTTTTAATCCTTCGATGCTTTACATTTCTTATTTATAATTAACTCCCTTTTATAAGAAGTATATTCCTGTCAGAGTTATGGCCCTTACATTTCTTTCTTTCTTTCTTTCGCATTTTTTTTCGCTGACTGATCACTCTAAAAGTTACGCCATCTTCACAGTAGATTTTTTTTTCAGCCCTGTTTCATTATTTCTTTTTTACGGATATATTTGCTTTTGTATAACTTATAAATGTTATGTTTTTTTTATACTTAAAAAATTGGCTCTTATTACGTAAGGTGGCCTGTTATGGTATCAAGGGAGATAACTCAATTTAAGATGCCGAAACCCATTTGATTCGAAATAATATATGTAATTACAATAGAAATTACCCAATAATTTTTTCAATTAATGATCTTTATCATTTATGATCTTGTCATGCGTACTTAACGTTAGTGTTAAAAATTTTGGTTAACATTAATTAATATGTATTTTTCAGCGGAGATTAAATACCTCCCTTGACGTGCCAATTTGCCATCTTAAAGAAAAAAAATATAAGTCTGAAAAGTTGTTTTGTAAAAGTGTTGACAGAACTCTTACTATCTTTCGTTAGTAATCGTTAACAAACTCCGAACATGTGTCAACATGAGCAGAGAACTGCAAACAATCAAAAGATGGCGATCTTCGTTGTACCTCTACTGCATCTATTTGAAGTCAATTTCAAGGTCCTGAGATCCTAGTGGAAAAGACTATCCTTTTCTGGTTCAGTTGAAATTGACAGTGAAACAGTTTCTAGTAATGTTCGCGTAGACCTTGTTCTGGTGCAGTAGAGAATAATAGGTACTTATGAGGATCATAATAGTTACTGAGAGCATTGCATAAACGTTGGCGCTCAAATGAGAAAAGGTTAAGCTTTTTGAGTGGGTTTCATTGAACAGATCACATAGTCATGTGATAGTATCAACAGTTACCTCCCCTTAGCGAACAGAGTTTTAAATATAGAACCACTTCTGTTTAGGCGGGCTTTTCAGAAGAATAAAAAATGGAGCTCATATCATGACTCTTTTAACTGCATCTCATGTGTTGTCGTCCTTCCTTCCCTAAAAATGATAATATTTCATGGTGGCAGCAATGGTTATCTTTGCGATGTCCTGCTGAGCAGATGTATGTCTTAAAAACATACGAGCGACCTAAAAAAAAAAAAAAAAAGGAACCAGAAAAAAAAAAACAATATGAAAGGCGCTATGCTACAAACTGTGAGTAAAATTTATTTTAGTCTTTCAAATGTAAAAACTTTTGTGAGAGGATAGGAAACAACAACAAAAGTTAAATTATATATATATATATATATATATATATATATATATAACTGATGCCGTGAAATTAAAAAAATAAAATTGGATTTAATACCGTTGGGATCTAAAAATTAAAACAATGGCTACAAACGAGCCATCTATGTGCTGGACATCCACCAACCTAACTGAAACATTTAGATTATTTAAGCAGCGTTGTAACTTTTATTTCTGGTCAAAAATATCCCGTTGGAAAAACAGGTTGACCACATTTTGTTACTGTTGGGAGAAGAAGGCCTTAAAAGGTACAACACTTGGTCATTCGAAAACGAGGCTAACGGAAATAATTCAGAAATAATTTGGCAAAAACTCGAAGAAAGACTGCAGCCACAATTAAATTTACACATTGCTCGTTTTTATCTGCGTCAGTATAAACAATGGGAGTCAAAGAGTTTCGATGACTTTCTAGTTCGATGTAAATTGCAGGCATTAAAGTGCAAATTCCAGGATATCCAGGAAACCGAAGAACAATTCATCAAGCAGGTCATATCTGGAATAAAGGACCAAGAACTTCAAAAACAACTTCTAGCGAAGGGTGGAGATCTAATACTGCATGAGCTATGAACTGTAGCAGGACACATGAAACTTCCATAGACCATATGAGACAGCTAACTGAACTAGACGAACAGAAGCAAGAAATAGATGCAGTGCAATGCCAGCATTGTAAACGATGTGGAGGCTCCCACCCGAGTGGAAAATGTCTGGCATGAGGTACCATATATTCAGCTTGTGGACGGGAAAATCATTGGGCCAAAGTCTGCATGTGCAAAAATGAAAACGCAGCAAGGCATGTGCTGACATGCACAACATGGAAAGAAAAAAATAATAAACCAAGACGCACAGAAGTACAAATAGCCAGTTGTTGAATTCTTTTCAGGTGATTATGTATTGAATATGGAGCAAAAGTCTGGACACATAATCTAACAGCAGTCTGATAAGGGAGGCACAAATTGTGAAAAATATTTCAGTAGTGAGTTTGAAGGAGGAGCATCGAATGAGAAATAGAGATGCATTTGCTATGTTTGCAGTTTGAAATGCAATGTTTAGATAGCTTGAAGAATGCGTCGATTAGAAAGCCAAGATCGTTTGTATTGTTCATTTCCTTGATCAGAGCTGTATGAGTGCTAAAAGTAAGAGCCGACTTGGAAGGAAAACCCACTGCAATATAGCAGCATTTATTGAGATTGAGGTATAGGCCTCATTCTATAGAGCATTTCCAGACATGTTTAAAGCTAAGAAGAAAGAAACAACCTTAGTAGAAGTTAGTGTCCCCAATGATACTGGATTAAACAAAGTTGAGAAGGAAAAGATAACAAAATATCAAGATCTTATGTATGAATTAAAAAGAAACTGGAATCTTAAGAAGATCTCTATCATTCCAATAATTATATGAGCAACTGGACTCATGAAAAAGAATTTAAAAAACTACCTGACAAATATACCCAGTGAACCAAGTTCAAGAGAGATTCAAATAATTGCATTTAAATGGACGATCAGAATCTTAAAAAGATCTCTCGGTTGGAATATATGAGATAGCAGGTGAATATTTGGCAGCTGGTAGGATGCCTCGTCTCTAGCTTGAACAAATTAATAAGAAAATTTAAAAAAAAAGAAAAAAAAGATTGTTAATCTTGCTTTTATGGGCTACCGATTCGTTGCCATCTGCAAATCAGAGCAAATTTCAATCAAGCATATTTGTCATGTCATTAATGTAGAGTTGAAACAGAATGGTACCTAGCACAAAGCCACTGTAAACATTACTACATGCACCCATCTCAGATGACAGGCTGCCATTTATGTGAACAATCACCAAGAAATGGTGTTATCCATTCTATAACCAATTCATGGAGGTCATAGATGCTGAGTGTATAAAAAAGTAATCAGTGATTTATAAAATCAATGGTGATATACTGTAAAATCCTGACACCCCCTCAGAATGGATTACTCAATAAAAGACGCTAACAAGCTGTAACCAGAAGGTAGTAAGAAAATAGTGATATTACGACATTCAAGATACCATTCGAGTGTAAATATTTGATTTGTTACATTGTACCATTTTTTTTTTGTAAAATAAACCTGTTATTCTGTGTGTTGACCATCATATAATCTGAATTAATTTATACTGAATATATTCCTCCAGAGATATATCAGATTTGACGATGAGGAATTCAAGAATAAACTCACATCCAATCTATATCAGGTTAACAATGAAAGGATTTAAGAACAAAATTACATCCAATTTATATCAGATGGACGTCAAAGGATTAGAATACATAAACATGTATAATCTACAACAGATTGGTAAAAGAAGATTCAACTACAAAATTGCACCAAATCTATATAAGATTGGTAACTGAGAATTCAAGTATGAACTTGCAACATGTCTATACACCGGATTTGACAACAGAGCAGAGCTTTCAGCATGTATCAATTTGCAAAAACTTGGATGAACTATGAAGAGTTTTTTTTTATTTTTTGTCTCTGTCACCGTATTAGGTGGATCACTGGAAAAAATAAAATAATTTTGAAATATATCATCCTAATCTATCTGGCCTAACTGACGTGCAGAAAAAACTGGATTCACTTAAAAAAAAAAAAAAAAAAAAATCAACACCGGGAATGTATAACAAGGTTAAATAAGGATTTGAATTGATAAAAGAAATTCAAACAGGTGGGGGAAAAAAAAGTTAAGGTAAGAAGTAGTTTTTTGGTCTCTCTCTTCCCCTCATTGAAAGAAAAAAGTAAAACTATGTTTTCTTATTAAAAGTATTTAATTATTGGTAAACTGTTTGGTTGGATTTTATTTTACAAGTACATATTTTTTATGCTGAATATGGAACACTTGACGGAATTGATAAAAACGCTAGGCGCCACGGTACAGCAATTACAATAACACTTTGTACTATAGCGAATTCTTAATAGGATGCTATAAAAAAGGTATAATCAAGGACCTAGGTCTGAGGCTAAGAAATTTATCCTAACACATCAATGACAACTGGCTGAGAGAGAAAGAGAAAAAGAACGTCTTACCTCTTGCAACAGATGCCGTCGGTTGCGACCTCAGGTATTAGTCCTTGTGGTCCCGTAATAATTCTTTATCAATACAATAATTGATTGAGAAAGAAAAAACAAAGGAACTACCAAGACGGTGTCCCAATAGTAAATAAGAGAAGAAGAAAAGAAAAGGAAAGAGAAGAAAAGGAACAACTTCAGACACGGTGTGAACCGATTGTAAAGATGGGGGTAAAAAATTAACACACAAGCTAGTCAACCCATACAATTTTATAGAAGGTCTAGGGTCACATGATTTATCCATTAGTATAAAAAACAATCACAAAGGGAAAGACGCTTTCGCATCCATCTCTCAAAACCCGAGGTCATTGAAGGTAGGAAAGATTTTCTTATACACTCCCGTCTCAAGAGAAAAAATAAATAAATAAATAAATAAATGAATAAATAAATAGTAAACAGTGAAGTTGTCTGAGTACATTTTAATACAAATAACTGTTAATTTTGGGTCCAAACACTCAAAATTCTAAATTTAGATTCCCGGGACATGGATCCAACTTGATAAATTGAACAAATCCAAGAAAAATAAGTTTTAAGGGGTCGAAGCAAAAACCCCCCCAAAAAACTGAACCTTCAGCCAATCCCCGGTCCAAACATTCCAAACCAACATAAAGTGTATTCAGACATAGGGCAAGCTTCGTAATCGGTTTTTGTCAAAATTTGACTGCCAAGCCGGCTGAACTGCTAGTAAATAAATAAAAATAAAGGATAAAGAGAAAAGGAAGAAAGAAAAAAAAATGGGAGAGGTAAATAAATAATTACCTATTTTCTGAGAGTGGACTGTTAGTGAATTGAATGTAGGCAATTCCAACAGTACCAATTCTCACCCTCTGGGGGAACTTGCTGAATACCTACGCAGTTGAAATGGTACCATTGATTGCATTCATCACAGCATATCATTGGACTACCATTATCCGGTAGAACACATCCTGGGCAAATACATGCATGTTCAGCATCATTTAATAAATTATCCACCATCATATCATGGGATAATGAAGGATCCTGGTTGAGGCAACTTCCACACCGCCAACTCTCCTCTTCTGGTGGAGGTCGATATAGACCAACACAGGAAAAATGGTACCAGTCATCACAGCAGTCACAACATATCATGGCACTGCCATTGTCTGGTTCACCACAATCAGGGCAAATCCAACCAAGCTCTGTGCCCTCTTCAATAGGGTCTTCAAGTACAGATGTACAGCCATTCAGATTGTCATCAGCATTCCCCATCAAGGAATCAAGTCCATCAATGGGTTCTTGAATAGACGACTCCAAGGGATAGAGGTGCTTCAGGGAATGAACTTGCAAGGAGCCATCTCCTCGTTTTATCTGAGCAGATCTCACCAATCCGTCATCTCCTGTAAATAGACGTGTGACCCTACCCAATGCCCAAAATGGTCGAGGTTTGTTAGGGAGTTTGATTGTGACTACATCTCCCACACAAACAACTGGTGAAGTCCCTCCTTGTTGTCTTTGGGCATGCTCTCTTATACTAAGCAGATAATCTTCGTACCAAATTTTCTTAAATCTTTTTAATGCATAATTCTTGCAATTTAAGGACTCTAAGAGTTGTTTCCGAGAGGGAGGTTCTAGTTGATAAATACCCTCCCCATCCATTCTCAAAATCAAACGAGGGTTTACTACAGGGCGTAAAAAGTGATTTGGACTTATTATTTCCAAACTTGAGTCAGATGAACTTCTGTAAGTCAAGGGACGGTCATTTATGGCATTTTGTACATCAGAAATAATTGTCAGGAGATCGAAATAATCATGACTAGCTCGTCCAATTAATTTATACAAGCAAGACTTGATGGTTTTAATCAGTCTTTCCCATACACCTCCATACCAAGGAGAGTGTACAGGGATCTTAACATGCTTGATTTGGCATGTCCCCAATTTCTCCCTGAATTCACTGGAAGCAATCACCTCATGAATCATGTCACATCCAGCCACAAATGACTTAGCATTGTCACTATAAATATGCGAAGGAATCCCATAAATATTTGAAAATCGAATCAAGGCCATTAGGAATGAGTGAACAGACATATCCTCAATCAGTTCTAGATGAACTGACCGTACCTCCAAACAAGTAAAGACCAGGATATACATCTTCACCCTCTCCCCACCTCTCAGAACCCACAGATGACCCGTATAGTCTACTCCTGTGTGCAAAAATGGTCTTATCATATTCACCCGATGTTTAGGTAAATCAGTCATTTTGGGGTAGGTAAATGGAATAGAGTTAAATTTCTGGCACAAGGAGCATCCTGATAAAATTCTCTTTACCGCCTGCCTACCCTGGGGTATCCAGTACCCAGATAACCTGACCTTATTCAAGGTAGCAGGAACACCCAGATGCTTACACTGGTGGTGACAGTCCAATATTATGAGATTAGAAAGATGGTGATCCTTAGCAATAAGCAAGGGATTAACTATTTCGTATTCATATACAGAGACCTTCCCAATTCTTCCCTTGGATCGAATTAATCCTTCCTTATCCAAAAAAAGGTTTAGACTTCCCACTCTTGGTGGTATTGACCTACCTGAAGGATTTTGTAAGTATTCTAATTCCTCCCAGAAGGATTGTCTCTGCATTACTTTAATCAAGTGTGTCCGAGCCATCTTACCAAAGTCGGAGTCTCTTTTCCTCAACCTATTAATAAACTTGAACACACATGTGGTGACATTTAATAGTTTAGACAATGAAGAATATCTATCATATTGCACAACTGGCTCCTCCTGGCTGTGCGAAACAGCACAAACCATCGAAGATACAATCTTTTTGCTTTCTGGGCTCAAACAATTCAAAGGATTTTCAGGCCAAGAAATCGGTTGGTCTCTTAGCCAAGACGGTCCAGAAACCCAATATTCCAAATTGGCCCTCAGTTTAGAGGTAGGAATACCTCTGGTGATAAGGTCAGCGGGATTCTGTGCAGTAGGCACATATTTAAACTGAATTGCCACACCAAATTTAGACATCAATTCAGCCTCCCATTGACTAATGTCCTTCAATCTATTCATGGCAAAAACATTCTTGCTATTAGTCCGCCTTGTGACCAACCAGGATAATACTATTTGTGAATCAACTGCAAGAAATACCTTTTTGAAACTTACATTAGAATAGGCCTTCAACAAAGTCGGAAGGCACTTGATGGCCAAGAAGGCCGATAAAAGCTCCAGAGTTGGTAAACTCTTCGATTTAAGAGGCGCCACCTTTGCCTTGGAAAAAACCAGAGATGAAACCTTCCCCTGGACTGCATATGCTGCAAATCCATATGCCCTTTTGGATGCATCACAAAACAGAAATAATTCAGCTTCCCTCCCTTCATCAAGGGTTTTTCTAGGGAAGGTAACAGAACCAAGTTCTGACAATTCATGAGCGATGACTGCCCATTTGGATTGAAGTTCACTTGGCACAATTTCATCCCACTCAAAACCTAATTTCCACAACTCACTAACAAGAGTACGTGCCTGTATAGATACCGGCAAACATAATGAGAGTGGATCGAATATCCTTGATGCTTCAGACAGTATATGCCTTTTAGTTGCTGCCTCAGGGTTACAATTATAGGAAGCAATATTGATGGTATCAGCAAGAGGATCGTAACGATAACCTAATACCTTCTCCCAAGGACAGCTGTGACTCACAAGAGTACCATCTCTCCTCATTAAATCGTGTAATTCTGTATGATTAGAATTGCAAGATTGGAGTATGAATCCTCCTTCTTGCAATCTTTCTACTGCTCGTGTATACAAGCCCGTTAACTCATCCAAGGAATTGCTTGTTTTAATCAGATTATCTACATAAAAATTAGACTGTAACATCCCAGTGCAATCATCCAAAGGATAACGCCCAGCATGAAATTTTAGTATGCAATTCAAGATGAATGGGCTTGCACTAAACCCAAATAAGATTGTTGTGTAACGATAACACATTAGCTTATTATTTTTTCGCAGAAAGAAACAAAATTTATTCTTATCAGATTCACTAGATAATCGAATCATCAAGAATGCCTTCTTGATGTCTGCTAAAAATACATACCTATTTGTTCGGAAAAGCAGAGTTAAATCAAGCATGTCCCCTGTTAAGTTGATCCCAGGATAAGCAGCATCATTTAGAGAGACAGAGTTCTTAGTTTTAAAAGAACAGTTAAAAACTGGTCGAATTTTAGTTGTAGTTGTATGCTCGTCTTTGAACACAGGTCTATGTGGAACCCACACATAATGCTTGTATTCCTGAGGGGAGCATTCTAGGGGTTCAATTATCCCTTCTCTTTCTTGGTCTTCAAAAACCTTAATATACTCCTCATATAAGTCCTTCTTCTTTAAATTGAATACTACTCTGTCCAGCACCTTAAGTGCTATATGATGGTTAGATTGAACCTGAGATAACTTGTCCTTATGCCAAGGCAATTTAACCAAATAATGACCATCTTTATAAACTATGTTTTGCATGAATTCTTCCATCTTTTGATTGTCATAGTCAGAAACCGATTCTATGTCAGGCAGTCCCAAGGATTCTAGACTAAACATCCATTCCAAGCCCCGATCCACAGTGCTTCCTTCAAAAATGTCGGCAAATGGATCCACATAGGTCGGAACAGGATTCACAATACTATTAACCAAAGAATCGTTACAATAGTACTGCCTGTCAATTTCATAGCTCAAGGCTCCCGGAGTTATAGCAATCTTACTGATTTGGTTCTCATGCAAAAAATGTTTTGTATTTCCTATGGGGATAATGCCAGCGGATGTCTGCCAAGCCGCACCATTCATGCATCGTGTTATCTTCATGGGACGCATATATTGAATCAAATCAATTCCCATGAGACCCCACAATTGTACACTGCCACTCTCTATCTCTGCAGCAAAGGTATAATTCAGTTTTCTTAGGTTTTCCCAAACCAGAGGAAGGTCTGGTACTTTGTGAGACAGATTCAATTCGCAATCAATTAAAATAGGTAGTTGGGGGGCTACTCCCGGCAAGACCTCTACAACTGCAGTTAACTGCTTGAAAATGCGGCGTTTTCTCCCCACAAAGGTCACAACGTCCATGGCCACCTCCTCCCATGAGTCTGGATCGCACTTCAGGTGCTGAAGAACCCGTTCAGAGAAATATGACCTCTGACTGCCCGAGTCAATAAGGCAATTCAGAGAAACTGAGGAGGCTCCCCTTTTAATTGTGATGTTGACCATTGGCAGTAGGTTTTGAATGTCCCCAAGTTTTGTACTTATGTTAGTATTTATTTCTGTTTCCTCTAGTACAAATTGAGGACACATAGAAGCATAATGCCTCCGAGACTTACAATACCTGCAAGGGAATCTAAATCCCTTGACTCCTGGACAGGCTTTCTGATCATGGCTGGCAACTGTGCAGAATTCACACAATCCAAGTTGCCTACAGCGTTGCAGGCGCTCATTGTATGAGGGATAGGTAGTACACTGAGAACTAGTGTGTCCATTTCTTGCACAAAAATTGCAATAAGGAATCTTGTCTTCCAAGTCTAGGTCTGCGTGAAAACTTTGTAATGCAGAATTTTTAGGTGGGCTTCTCGTCCAAACAGCATTTGACCTTGGCTTAAACCGTGGAATCAGTTCTGTCTTAGGAGTTGAAATAGGTTTAATCCGGAGTAATGCTTTAATAACTTCGTGACTATACTGCAGTATGCAGTTCAAGCCAGGATATGGTGTGCTAGAGCCTCTAATGAGCTCTGCCTTTATCTCATCAGGGATCTTATCAAATAGGATATGAGCCACCAGACATCCACTTCCGGAGTCCTCAACTAAAAAATCATAACCATAGTCTGAATCTAACTCACCAAGTTCATACTGAACCTGGGAAAGATATTCCTTTAGTTGTTCATAAGACTTGTCCACCTTAGGTGTAGACTGCACTATTCTTTTAAAAATTTCTTCCCTAATGGCTTCTCTGTCCCAGTATTCCTCCTTTAAAATATTTATGGCCACATCATAATTATGGTCATTTTCTGACAGGTGATGGATCAGATGAAATGGCCGACCTATCACATATGCCTTAAGGCATATGAGTTTTTCCTTCTTTGAGCTCACTCCAGATGTGCAAAACTCAAAACGGGTTAGGAAATCCCGCAGGGCAAATTTATTGGTTTTATCAACGCCAGTAAATGTTGGACATGTTATTTTAGGCTTCGCTAATTCAATGCCAGATTGAGCTGGGGAAGGTAGAGTGGGAGGAGTTGAGGTTAGTAAAGGGGAATGGATCTCTGGAACCGGTAAGGAAGCATCTAACTGCGACAATAATTTATTCACCCTGGTTTTGTAAGTGAAACTGTCTGTCAAACAGCTCCTCATCTCAATCGATGGTGTCTCCTTCATTATTTTCTTGTCAATATGCAATAACTCTTGGAGCCACTGGAGAATGTCTCGTTTATGCAGTTCCAATACATCTCTCTCAAGAGGTTCAAGTCCACTAAGATTTTCTAGTGTTAAGTCTATCATCGTACGAGTGACTCTCTGATCTTCCAATAAGGATGACCGTGATGATTGTTCAACTTGTAAGGAATTCATTTTAATATAAAAAACAGTACCTGTTGCAATGTATAGCGAATTCTTAATAGGATGCTATAAAAAAGGTATAATCAAGGACCTAGGTCTGAGGCTAAGAAATTTATCCTAACACATCAATGACAACTGGCTGAGAGAGAAAGAGAAAAAGAACGTCTTACCTCTTGCAACAGATGCCGTCGGTTGCGATCTCAGGTATTAGTCCTTGTGGTCCCGTAATAATTCTTTATCAATACAATAATTGATTGAGAAAGAAAAAACAAAGGAACTACCAAGACGGTGTCCCAATAGTAAATAAGAGAAGAAGAAAAGAAAAGGAAAGAGAAGAAAAGGAACAACTTCAGACACGGTGTGAACCGATTGTAAAGATGGGGGTAAAAAATTAGGTATTTATTTTCAGAAAATTTACAAATAAAAATTCAGAAAAATTTGGCACAAGGCCGAAGATGGGGGAGGGGAAAGGACGGTCTTCTCTGACTAGTGCTAACTAATCTAACCTAACTAGTTCCTACTTTCACTCTACTTACACCATAATACCACATTCATACTATACATCCATCAGCGTATACATCCTTCATCAATCACCATAAGAACATCATACCATGATAACCTAATTAAAACCCTTAAGAAAGGGGGGTTTGGGAAGATAAAAATTTTATATACAAAATATAAATGAAATATTTACAATGTTAGTAACAAAAGACCCCCCCGTTGTTAAACTATGGCAGATACACCGATTCGCCAGTCGAAAGGGTGATGCGGGTCCGAACGCTTTATTTAAAACACCTCTTACGAAAACTTCGAAAGGGAACCCGCATCTCTGGCGAATCAAGCGACCTGTCACCTAATTGGGGAGGGGAGTGGGGTTAAAAAAAAAAAAAAAAAAAAAAAAAAAATGGGACAAACTTAAAAGGGGCCTAATGATCGCTATCACACACTAGCTAGGTTATGAACAAAGAAGCCTAAATAATGGTCCTACTCTTGCCTATATCGTGACCTACTCTGGACTAAAAACGAGTCAGGGCTGACGTTCGTTCCTGTCACCCAAAATTCTTTTTCCTAAGGAACATCCAAGAACCAGTCAAGACTTGCTTCTCCCACCTGACACACACGCGCAACTGACACCCACCTTTCAACAAAGTCTGACGGAGAGAGTCTAACTCTCTCGGCCTTGATACGATCCTTCAAATAATGACGGAAGAGTCGTATAAGGTCGAGGGGAGCAAAGTCCTCAGATCCATAGACCACTTTCATACGTGTGTTCCAGATAACACCTCTCATCACAGCTATCAAGGTCAAACACAAATCTTTTCTGAGCCTATCCGTTGTCGGAGCCCAATTGCTACAGACATTAATAGGAGCCAAAGTTAATGAGGATGCGTTTAGTATGCGGACCATGAGACCTGTAACAAACTCAATCAGTGGCGTCACGATGCGACAATAAACGAAGGCGTGACATAAAGTCTCGTCCTCATCGCCGCACCGTTTACAAATAGGCGAGTCCACCAAGCCAGCTGAGTGGAGTCTCTTACCGACCCAGAGAGCATCCCGAATTACCAGCCAGGTCAAGGAAGCCTCGTCGTTAGTGAGGCATCCTGACCCAGGCGCCCAAGGCCAGATTGAGCGGAGCTGCTCCTTCGTCAAAGGGAGCCTCCCACCGATGACATCCGTTACGGATCCCCTCACTAAAACCCGATATAATGCCTTTCGGGACAACAGCAGAGTGTTAGAGAGGCTTTCCTTCACTCTTAAGAGGGACTTCAGTGCGCGCCGGCACTCGCGATAGAAGGGGCATTCACCTCGGGGCAACCTGTGTGCCTCCCCCTCGGAGTAGTGCACCCCTCTCAAAGCCGGGAAGGCTTTCTTAGTGTCCTCCATCCAGAGGCCACCGTTTTCCCTATCTTGTGTGCACATTCGATCTAAGTAGTAGAGCCGTAGCGTGTATAGCCGAATCTCCACGTTTGGCATACCTAGACCGCCTTCAGAAGGATGTAGGTAGCAGACATCGCGACAGACCTTAGGGGCCCTTCCAAGCCATAAGAAGTTGAAAAGAGCCCTCTGCAAATATAGCAGTGTGTCTGACGGGATTGGAAGCACTGATAGACGATAAATAGCGATTGGATAGATGTGGGTATTACACACCTCCGCTCGCCCCTTTAATGAAAGGTTTCTACTGATCCACCGTGAAGCTGCAGACCGTACCGCTTTCAGAACCTCCGACCAATTTTTCTCCAGCTGGAGGTCAGGACCAAACCAGACGCCGAGTATCTTGCAAGGCCCATCGCTCCAACTAAAGGGCCCCTGAAGGGGCATACCCCTCCAGGCACCAATGCGCAAACCCGAAGACTTGTCGCAGTTAATTTTGGCCCCTGTTACCGTTTCATACAATCTGATTTCTACACCGACGACACTAATCTCAGCACTGCTCGTTACAAGCACAGTTACGTCGTCGGCATAGGCGGAGTACTTCGCCTGGGCATCCACACCTGGCAGAGTGATTCCGCGTAGGACCGGATTCACCCTTAGCCTGCGCAAAAATGGCTCGATCGCAAGCACATATAGCATGGGTGATAACGGGCACCCTTGACGAATGGAACGTGACAAACTGAAGGGTCTCGACCTCTTCCCATTTACTTCTACCATCACCGCGGGGTTAGCATAGAGAAGATGAACCCAAGAGCGAAATTGCGGGCCAAAACCGGCCGCCGATAAAACAGCCCCCAAGTACCGATGGTCAACCCTATCGAAGGCTTTGGACTGATCTAAATTGATCAGCGCGGCCTCAGTGTCGACTTTTTCTATCATCAGGCGTATCGAGTGCAAGTTATCCTGGATTGTCCTGCCCTTCACGGCACACGTTTGCTCGGGGCTAATAAGACGAGCCAGGACAAGCTGCAGACGATTTGCGAGAATCTTGGCCAAAATCTTTAACTCAGCGTTAAGCATCGTTAAGGGCCTGAAATTACCTAACCCATCCCCTCCATCTTTGCTTTTACGAACAAGCTTTATCACACCCATGGTAAAGTACTTGGGGATTGAGCCGTTCCTAAACCATGAGTTAAACAAAACCGTCAGTAAGGGGACGAAGATGTGCGACAACCTCAAATACACTTCGTAGGGAAGACCATCGATCCCCGGTGACTTATTAAGGCCGACCCGCTTTAAGGCTTCAATGACTTCATCCTCCGTTATGCCACCTTCGCACCTAGCCGCTTCGGTCGTCGAAAGACGAGAAAAGTCAGCCAAATAGGTGTCAAACTGTTCTAATGACAGACCGGGTTCCATGGAAAAAAGCTCCTGGAAATGGGATCTAAACGCCTCCAGCACACCCTGGTTTGTGGTCACGGTACGCCCGTCCGGCAATGTGACACGAGCGATGTGCCTATCAGCCGCTTGCCTAAGCTCCTCTGCACGCAGTTCAGCGGCCATGTTTGTTGCTTCCTGGGGCATTCTTTTTAACCTAGCCCTAATCGCTAAGGCTTGGTGCTCCTTTTCAGCAAGGGAGGCAAGCCGAGCCCTAATTATATTAACGCTAGCACTATCCCCCTCCTCCACCGCCCGATCTAGTCTAGACTCTAGTGTCACTTTAGCTGCCCTAGAATCTAGTTTGAGTCTTTTGCTAAAGTCAGCAGCAAAGGACCTAATGGCTTCCTTAACTTTTACCCACCACCTATTCCCAATAATTGCCCCCGTCAATTCCCGCTGTAGGGTTAGTAATAGCCCGTCACGGAAGCCCTTCACATCGAACAACGACGTGTTGAGCTTCCAGTAACCGGCTAATCTAGGCTTAGGTCTATCTAAGTTTACCCGTACACGAACAAGTCTGTGATCCGAGTAAACTATATTGTGGAAACTTGGACAATTCAATACTCCTACATCGACTCGCCTAACTAAGAACCGGTCGATATAGCTCGAGAGCTGTATCGAATCGGAGCCGCCTCTACCTGTCCAAGTCCACACTAAGTCACGGGGCTTTTCATTTCGGAATTTGTCGATAAGATCAAACTTATCCACAAATTCACGAAATAAAACAGCATCCCGATCTCTGTTAGTTCCCCTAGATGTTAACCCAAATCGATCTAACTCGGGATCCAGGACGGCGTTCCAGTCTCCCGCTAAGATAACCGTTCTGGAAACATCTATGAACTGCTCGATCCGCCGAAAAAAACCAGCCAGCTCAGAATGGCTATTGGGCGCATAAACCCCAATAAGACGTAATGCCCTACCCTTTATGGTAGCATCCAAAACACATAGTCTTCCCTCCGGATCCAAGTAACACGGGTCACACGACGCATCTAGAGACCTTTTAACTAGCCAGGAAACCCCTCTCGAGCGAGAATTATAGTGCGCTGAGTAAGCCTCAAAGGTCTTAGACAGTGCACCCAAATGGTCACCAGGAATAAGGTGGGTTTCCTGCACACAACAGATATCCACTCCGAGGTGCTGCAGGTCCAAACTCAAGCGCCATTTGCGCGAGTCGGCCCTTAGCCCTCGGACATTTAAACTAGCAAGCTTGAGATCCATGGTGGTGCCTTAGGGTTGGGAACCAGGAACGAACATCGCGGTCGTGAGCATGCCGACGGCTCTCGTGAGGGAATAAGTACCCATCGTAGTATCGATGAGGCCGTCACGAGAGATACCACCGACATGCAAAGGATAGGTTAATTTTGCTATCCTATACAGGGAGGGGTGAATTTTTACCGGGACCCTCCCAACACAACATTTTTTTAGGCTTTTTATGTCAGAGTCTTTGAATATTACTATGGGAGGGGAAAGATTGAAGGTCTTGTTTGCCTCCTCCAGCATTTGCCATAGGTCCTTGGCTTCTTCTTTCTTCCTAATAACGGTCAAAATCCGTTTTGCATTGGGGAAATTGGTGGGGGTGTCTATTAGCTTTCCCCCTATCTCCCTGAAATCGATTAACTTGCTGAGGTCAGCACCTTTAAAATTTTTGTTGTTGTTCAATGCAGCAGCATTTAATATACAGATATCTTTTCCAGGGAGGTAGAGGGTTTTTTTCTTTATATCAATTGCGGGGGTGGTGTCCATGTTAATAGGGTTAGTCGAGGTTTTATCAGGTGAAGTGGGAGGGGTATTGTGAGGGGACTTAGAGGTAGCTAGGACAGGAATGGAGGATTTGTTTTTCTTAATGGGGCTTAGTGGTATTAGTTTGGGTGTTTTTGGAGGGACGGGAGATGTGACTGGAGGAGGCATTTTGAACGGGGAAGGAGTTTTGGATGTAGAGGGGGAACTAGTGATTAGCTTCAAGTTTTTGGGTGGAGGTGATTTACATGGGGATTGAGGTATTTGTTTTTTTTGAAGGTCCAGTTTTTTTTTTAAGTTTATGATTTCGAGGTACTTTTCCCTACCAGGGTCTTTCTGCAGCATGGCTTCCTCCCTCATCTGGTCGAGGGAGATGCGTCCAGGGGTTTTTTTGCCGGGAGCGATCTGCCAGGGTTCTCTTTTCAGGATGTCGTTGGTTGCTTCATCAGCTGGCTGTTTGGGAATACTTGGCATGCTGGTTCCTAAGTGCTGGCCTGTAGTTTTCTTTTGGTTTGGTGGGGTTTTTTTAAGTGGACACTCGGATGTTAGGTGTCCGATTTCCCCGCAGTTCCAACATGTGGGGCGTCTGCCGGCTACTATTATCGGTAGTCTTTCTTCGCCAACCTCTAAGAAGAATGGTATACTCATAAAATCCTCTTTATTGAGGAGTATGTCAAAGCTCCATACTCCGTGGAACTCATCCACTTCCACGTGGACCATCTCCCTGAATTTTAAGAAGAAGGCACCAAGTTGTTCGCCGTCAATGTGGTGCGGGACGTGGAAAACTGAGACTGTGGTGCGTCTCTTGCCCATGTACTCTGTTCTGAGGATATGTTGTTGGGTGATGATTCCCTTTTGGGAAATAGTGAGGCACTCCTGCGCGGTGTTGAAGAGAGCGCTCCACGTGTTGTACCCCTTACATTTGATGACGCGTAAGGGTCTCAATCCTGCGTTAGCTAGTAGGTTTAGGATGATGTCGACTGAGGCTCGTATTACTTTTTTGGACTTTCTATCCACGACGAATAGTGTAAGGCATCTCTTGTTGATCTCTTCGAGTTTCGGTATGTCGACTATAAGTCCGGTGTTGGTGACTTTGTCTAGGCATTGTTTTGCCTTCTCTATGAACTGGTCTATGTCAATGTCGACTTTCGGGGGTTTGGTCCACGGGTTTACAGCTGCGCCGTTCTCCGTCTCCATATTGACGATAACAGGCGTCTGGCTCGCAGAAGCGGCCATAGCCGAACCGTTTAAAAAACGGTTAAAAAAAGTTCACAAAACTGTTATAAATAACAGTAAAAACAGTAGGAGGGGGGGGAAAAATTGTGTAGAAAAAAATCCGGCTCAGTGAAGAGGAAGAAGAGGAAAAAGACAGAGAGGAGATAACAGACTTACAAAATAATCGCAGCACTCAGGAGTGGGGGTAAAAAATTAGGTATTTATTTTCAGAAAATTTACAAATAAAAATTCAGAAAAATTTGGCACAAGGCCGAAGATGGGGGAGGGGAAAGGACGGTCTTCTCTGACTAGTGCTAACTAATCTAACCTAACTAGTTCCTACTTTCACTCTACTTACACCATAATACCACATTCATACTATACATCCATCAGCGTATACATCCTTCATCAATCACCATAAGAACATCATACCATGATAACCTAATTAAAACCCTTAAGAAAGGGGGGTTTGGGAAGATAAAAATTTTATATACAAAATATAAATGAAATATTTACAATGTTAGTAACAAAAGACCCCCCCGTTGTTAAACTATGGCAGATACACCGATTCGCCAGTCGAAAGGGTGATGCGGGTCCGAACGCTTTATTTAAAACACCTCTTACGAAAACTTCGAAAGGGAACCCGCATCTCTGGCGAATCAAGCGACCTGTCACCTAATTGGGGAGGGGAGTGGGGTTAAAAAAAAAAAAAAAAAAAAAAAAAAAAAAAAAATGGGACAAACTTAAAAGGGGCCTAATGATCGCTATCACACACTAGCTAGGTTATGAACAAAGAAGCCTAAATAATGGTCCTACTCTTGCCTATATCGTGACCTACTCTGGACTAAAAACGAGTCAGGGCTGACGTTCGTTCCTGTCACCCAAAATTCTTTTTCCTAAGGAACATCCAAGAACCAGTCAAGACTTGCTTCTCTCACCTGACACACACGCGCAACTGACACCCACCTTTCAACAAAGTCTGACGGAGAGAGTCTAACTCTCTCGGCCTTGATACGATCCTTCAAATAATGACGGAAGAGTCGTATAAGGTCGAGGGGAGCAAAGTCCTCAGATCCATAGACCACTTTCATACGTGTGTTCCAGATAACACCTCTCATCACAGCTAGCAAGGTCAAACACAAATCTTTTCTGAGCCTATCCGTTGTCGGAGCCCAATTGCTACAGACATTAATAGGAGCCAAAGTTAATGAGGATGCGTTTAGTATGCGGACCATGAGACCTGTAACAAACTCAATCAGCGGCGTCACGATGCGACAATAAACGAAGGCGTGACATAAAGTCTCGTCCTCATCGCCGCACCGTTTACAAATAGGCGAGTCCACCAAGCCAGCTGAGTGGAGTCTCTTACCGACCCAGAGAGCATCCCGAATTACCAGCCAGGTCAAGGAAGCCTCGTCGTTAGTGAGGCATCCTGACCCAGGCGCCCAAGGCCAGATTGAGCGGAGCTGCTCCTTCGTCAAAGGGAGCCTCCCACCGATGACATCCGTTACGGATCCCCTCACTAAAACCCGATATAATGCCTTTCGGGACAACAGCAGAGTGTTAGAGAGGCTTTCCTTCACTCTTAAGAGGGACTTCAGTGCGCGCCGGCACTCGCGATAGAAGGGGCATTCACCTCGGGGCAACCTGTGTGCCTCCCCCTCGGAGTAGTGCACCCCTCTCAAAGTCGGGAAGGCTTTCTTAGTGTCCTCCATCCAGAGGCCACCGTTTTCCCTATCTTGTGTGCACATTCGATCTAAGTAGTAGAGCCGTAGCGTGTATAGCCGAATCTCCACGTTTGGCATACCTAGACCGCCTTCAGAAGGATGTAGGTAGCAGACATCGCGACAGACCTTAGGGGCCCTTCCAAGCCATAAGAAGTTGAAAAGAGCCCTCTGCAAATATAGCAGTGTGTCTGACGGGATTGGAAGCACTGATAGACGATAAATAGCGATTGGATAGATGTGGGTATTACACACCTCCGCTCGCCCCTTTAATGAAAGGTTTCTACTGATCCACCGTGAAGCTGCAGACCGTACCGCTTTCAGAACCTCCGACCAATTTTTCTCCAGCTGGAGGTCAGGACCAAACCAGACGCCGAGTATCTTGCAAGGCCCATCGCTCCAACTAAAGGGCCCCTGAAGGGGCATACCCCTCCAGGCACCAATGCGCAAACCCGAAGACTTGTCGCAGTTAATTTTGGCCCCTGTTACCGTTTCATACAATCTGATTTCTACACCGACGACACTAATCTCAGCACTGCTCGTTACAAGCACAGTTACGTCGTCGGCATAGGCGGAGTACTTCGCCTGGGCATCCACACCTGGCAGAGTGATTCCGCGTAGGACCGGATTCACCCTTAGCCTGCGCAAAAATAGCTCGATCGCAAGCACATATAGCATGGGTGATAACGGGCACCCTTGACGAATGGAACGTGACAAACTGAAGGGTCTCGACCTCTTCCCATTTACTTCTACCATCACCGCGGGGTTAGCATAGAGAAGATGAACCCAAGAGCGAAATTGCGGGCCAAAACCGGCCGCCGATAAAACAGCCCCCAAGTACCGATGGTCAACCCTATCGAAGGCTTTGGACTGATCTAAATTGATCAGCGCGGCCTCAGTGTCGACTTTTTCTATCATCAGGCGTATCGAGTGCAAGTTATCCTGGATTGTCCTGCCCTTCACGGCACACGTTTGCTCGGGGCTAATAAGACGAGCCAGGACAAGCTGCAGACGATTTGCGAGAATCTTGGCCAAAATCTTTAACTCAGCGTTAAGCATCGTTAAGGGCCTGAAATTACCTAACCCATCCCCTCCATCTTTGCTTTTACGAACAAGCTTTATCACACCCATGGTAAAGTACTTGGGGATTGAGCCGTTCCTAAACCATGAGTTAAACAAAACCGTCAGTAAGGGGACGAAGATGTGCGACAACCTCAAATACACTTCGTAGGGAAGACCATCGATCCCCGGTGACTTATTAAGGCCGACCCGCTTTAAGGCTTCAATGACTTCATCCTCCGTTATGCCACCTTCGCACCTAGCCGCTTCGGTCGTCGAAAGACGAGAAAAGTCAGCCAAATAGGTGTCAAACTGTTCTAATGACAGACCGGGTTCCATGGAAAAAAGCTCCTGGAAATGGGATCTAAACGCCTCCAGCACACCCTGGTTTGTGGTCACGGTACGCCCGTCCGGCAATGTGACACGAGCGATGTGCCTATCAGCCGCTTGCCTAAGCTCCTCTGCACGCAGTTCAGCGGCCATGTTTGTTGCTTCCTGGGGCATTCTTTTTAACCTAGCCCTAATCGCTAAGGCTTGGTGCTCCTTTTCAGCAAGGGAGGCAAGCCGAGCCCTAATTATATTAACGCTAGCACTATCCCCCTCCTCCACCGCCCGATCTAGTCTAGACTCTAGTGTCACTTTAGCTGCCCTAGAATCTAGTTTGAGTCTTTTGCTAAAGTCAGCAGCAAAGGACCTAATGGCTTCCTTAACTTTTACCCACCACCTATTCCCAATAATTGCCCCCGTCAATTCCCGCTGTAGGGTTAGTAATAGCCCGTCACGGAAGCCCTTCACATCGAACAACGACGTGTTGAACTTCCAGTAACCGGCTAATCTAGGCTTAGGTCTATCTAAGTTTACCCGTACACGAACAAGTCTGTGATCCGAGTAAACTATATTGTGGAAACTTGGACAATTCAATACTCCTACGTCGACTCGCCTAACTAAGAACCGGTCGATATAGCTCGAGAGCTGTATCGAATCGGAGCCGCCTCTACCTGTCCAAGTCCACACTAAGTCACGGGGCTTTTCATTTCGGAATTTGTCGATAAGATCAAACTTATCCACAAATTCACGAAATAAAACAGCATCCCGATCTCTGTTAGTTCCCCTAGATGTTAACCCAAATCGATCTAACTCGGGATCCAGGACGGCGTTCCAGTCTCCCGCTAAGATAACCGTTCTGGAAACATCTATGAACTGCTCGATCCGCCGAAAAAAACCAGCCAGCTCAGAATGGCTATTGGGCGCATAAACCCCAATAAGACGTAATGCCCTACCCTTTATGGTAGCATCCAAAACACATAGTCTTCCCTCCGGATCCAAGTAACACGGGTCACACGACGCATCTAGAGACCTTTTAACTAGCCAGGAAACCCCTCTCGAGCGAGAATTATAGTGCGCTGAGTAAGCCTCAAAGGTCTTAGACAGTGCACCCAAATGGTCACCAGGAATAAGGTGGGTTTCCTGCACACAACAGATATCCACTCCGAGGTGCTGCAGGTCCAAACTCAAGCGCCATTTGCGCGAGTCGGCCCTTAGCCCTCGGACATTTAAACTAGCAAGCTTGAGATCCATGGTGGTGCCTTAGGGTTGGGAACCAGGAACGAACATCGCGGTCGTGAGCATGCCGACGGCTCTCGTGAGGGAATAAGTACCCATCGTAGTATCGATGAGGCCGTCACGAGAGATACCACCGACATGCAAAGGATAGGTTAATTTTGCTATCCTATACAGGGAGGGGTGAATTTTTACCGGGACCCTCCCAACACAACATTTTTTTAGGCTTTTTATGTCAGAGTCTTTGAATATTACTATGGGAGGGGAAAGATTGAAGGTCTTGTTTGCCTCCTCCAGCATTTGCCATAGGTCCTTGGCTTCTTCTTTCTTTCTAATAACGGTCAAAATCCGTTTTGCATTGGGGAAATTGGTGGGGGTGTCTATTAGCTTTCCCCCTATCTCCCTGAAATCGATTAACTTGCTGAGGTCAGCACCTTTAAAATTTTTGTTGTTGTTCAATGCAGCAGCATTTAATATACAGATATCTTTTCCAGGGAGGTAGAGGGTTTTTTTCTTTATATCAATTGCGGGGGTGGTGTCCATGTTAATAGGGTTAGTCGAGGTTTTATCAGGTGAAGTGGGAGGGGTATTGTGAGGGGACTTAGAGGTAGCTAGGACAGGAATGGAGGATTTGTTTTTCTTAATGGGGCTTAGTGGTATTAGTTTGGGTGTTTTTGGAGGGACGGGAGATGTGACTGGAGGAGGCATTTTGAACGGGGAAGGAGTTTTGGATGTAGAGGGGGAACTAGTGATTAGCTTCAAGTTTTTGGGTGGAGGTGATTTACATGGGGATTGAGGTATTTGTTTTTTTTGAAGGTCCAGTTTTTTTTTTAAGTTTATGATTTCGAGGTACTTTTCCCTACCAGGGTCTTTCTGCAGCATGGCTTCCTCCCTCATCTGGTCGAGGGAGATGCGTCCAGGGGTTTTTTTGCCGGGAGCGATCTGCCAGGGTTCTCTTTTCAGGATGTCGTTGGTTGCTTCATCAGCTGGCTGTTTGGGAATACTTGGCATGCTGGTTCCTAAGTGCTGGCCTGTAGTTTTCTTTTGGTTTGGTGGGGTTTTTTTAAGTGGACACTCGGATGTTAGGTGTCCGATTTCCCCGCAGTTCCAACATGTGGGGCGTCTGCCGGCCACTATTATCGGTAGTCTTTCTTCGCCAACCTCTAAGAAGAATGGTATACTCATAAAATCCTCTTTATTGAGGAGTATGTCAAAGCTCCATACTCCGTGGAACTCATCCACTTCCACGTGGACCATCTCCCCGAATTTTAAGAAGAAGGCACCAAGTTGTTCGCCGTCAATGTGGTGCGGGACGTGGAAAACTGAGACTGTGGTGCGTCTCTTGCCCATGTACTCTGTTCTGAGGATATGTTGTTGGGTGATGATTCCCTTTTGGGAAATAGTGAGGCACTCCTGCGCGGTGTTGAAGAGAGCGCTCCACGTGTTGTACCCCTTACATTTGATGACGCGTAAGGGTCTCAATCCTGCGTTAGCTAGTAGGTTTAGGATGATGTCGACTGAGGCTCGTATTACTTTTTTGGACTTTCTATCCACGACGAATAGTGTAAGGCATCTCTTGTTGATCTCTTCGAGTTTCGGTATGTCGACTATAAGTCCGGTGTTGGTGACTTTGTCTAGGCATTGTTTTGCCTTCTCTATGAACTGGTCTATGTCAATGTCGACTTTCGGGGGTTTGGTCCACGGGTTTACAGCTGCGCCGTTCTCCGTCTCCATATTGACGATAACAGGCGTCTGGCTCGCAGAAGCGGCCATAGCCGAACCGTTTAAAAAACGGTTAAAAAAAGTTCACAAAACTGTTATAAATAACAGTAAAAACAGTAGGAGGGGGGGGAAAAATTGTGTAGAAAAAAATCCGGCTCAGTGAAGAGGAAGAAGAGGAAAAAGACAGAGAGGAGATAACAGACTTACAAAATAATCGCAGCACTCAGGAGTGGGGGTAAAAAATTAGGTATTTATTTTCAGAAAATTTACAAATAAAAATTCAGAAAAATTTGGCACAAGGCCGAAGATGGGGGAGGGGAAAGGACGGTCTTCTCTGACTAGTGCTAACTAATCTAACCTAACTAGTTCCTACTTTCACTCTACTTACACCATAATACCACATTCATACTATACATCCATCAGCGTATACATCCTTCATCAATCACCATAAGAACATCATACCATGATAACCTAATTAAAACCCTTAAGAAGGGGGGGTTTGGGAAGATAAAAATTTTATATACAAAATATAAATGAAATATTTACAATGTTAGTAACAAAGGACCCCCCCGTTGTTAAACTATGGCAGATACACCGATTCGCCAGTCGAAAGGGTGATGCGGGTCCGAACGCTTTATTTAAAAACACCTCTTACGAAAACTTCGAAAGGGAACCCGCATCTCTGGCGAATCAAGCAACCTGTCACCTAATTGGGGAGGGGAGTGGGGTTAAAAAAAAAAAAAAAAAAAAAAAAAAAAAAAAAAAAAAGGAACAAACTTAAAAGGGGCCTAATGATCGCTATCACACACTAGCTAGGTTATGAACAAAGAAGCCTAAATAATGGTCCTACTCTTGCCTATATCGTGACCTACTCTGGACTAAAAACGAGTCAGGGCTGACGTTCGTTCCTGTCACCCAAAATTCTTTTTCCTAAGGAACATCCAAGAACCAGTCAAGACTTGCTTCTCTCACCCGACACACACGCGCAACTGACACCCACCTTTCAACAAAGTCTGACGGAGAGAGTCTAACTCTCTCGGCCTTGATACGATCCTTCAAATAATGACGGAAGAGTCGTATAAGGTCGAGGGGAGCAAAGTCCTCAGATCCATAGACCACTTTCATACGTGTGTTCCAGATAACACCTCTCATCACAGCTAGCAAGGTCAAACACAAATCTTTTCTGAGCCTATCCGTTGTCGGAGCCCAATTGCTACAGACATTAATAGGAGCCAAAGTTAATGAGGATGCGTTCAGTATGCGGACCATGAGACCTGTAACAAACTCAATCAGCGGCGTCACGATGCGACAATAAACGAAGGCGTGACATAAAGTCTCATCCTCATCGCCGCACCGTTTACAAATAGGCGAGTCCACCAAGCCAGCTGAGTGGAGTCTCTTACCGACCCAGAGAGCATCCCGAATTACCAGCCAGGTCAAGGAAGCCTCGTCGTTAGTGAGGCATCCTGACCCAGGCGCCCAAGGCCAGATTGAGCGGAGCTGCTCCTTCGTCAAAGGGAGCCTCCCACCGATGACATCCGTTACGGATCCCCTCACTAAAACCCGATATAATGCCTTTCGGGACAACAGCAGAGTGTTAGAGAGGCTTTCCTTCACTCTTAAGAGGGACTTCAGTGCGCGCCGGCACTCGCGATAGAAGGGGCATTCACCTCGGGGCAACCTGTGTGCCTCCCCCTCGGAGTAGTGCACCCCTCTCAAAGCCGGGAAGGCTTTCTTAGTGTCCTCCATCCAGAGGCCACCGTTTTCCCTATCTTGTGTGCACATTCGATCTAAGTAGTAGAGCCGTAGCGTGTATAGCCGAATCTCCACGTTTGGCATACCTAGACCGCCTTCAGAAGGATGTAGGTAGCAGACATCGCGACAGACCTTAGGGGCCCTTCCAAGCCATAAGAAGTTGAAAAGAGCCCTCTGCAAATATAGCAGTGTGTCTGACGGGATTGGAAGCACTGATAGACGATAAATAGCGATTGGATAGATGTGGGTATTACACACCTCCGCTCGCCCCTTTAATGAAAGGTTTCTACTGATCCACCGTGAAGCTGCAGACCGTACCGCTTTCAGAACCTCCGACCAATTTTTCTCCAGCTGGAGGTCAGGACCAAACCAGACGCCGAGTATCTTGCAAGGCCCATCGCTCCAACTAAAGGGCCCCTGAAGGGGCATACCCCTCCAGGCACCAATGCGCAAACCCGAAGACTTGTCGCAGTTAATTTTGGCCCCTGTTACCGTTTCATACAATCTGATTTCTACACCGACGACACTAATCTCAGCACTGCTCGTTACAAGCACAGTTACGTCGTCGGCATAGGCGGAGTACTTCGCCTGGGCATCCACACCTGGCAAAGTGATTCCGCGTAGGACCGGATTCACCCTTAGCCTGCGCAAAAATGGCTCGATCGCAAGCACATATAGCATGGGTGATAACGGGCACCCTTGACGAATGGAACGTGACAAACTGAAGGGTCTCGACCTCTTCCCATTTACTTCTACCATCACCGCGGGGTTAGCATAGAGAAGATGAACCCAAGAGCGAAATTGCGGGCCAAAACCGGCCACCGATAAAACAGCCCCCAAGTACCGATGGTCAACCCTATCGAAGGCTTTGGACTGATCTAAATTGATCAGCGCGGCCTCAGTGTCGACTTTTTCTATCATCAGGCGTATCGAGTGCAAGTTATCCTGGATTGTCCTGCCCTTCACGGCACACGTTTGCTCGGGGCTAATAAGACGAGCCAGGACAAGCTGCAGACGATTTGCGAGAATCTTGGCCAAAATCTTTAACTCAGCGTTAAGCATCGTTAAGGGCCTGAAATTACCTAACCCATCCCCTCCATCTTTGCTTTTACGAACAAGCTTTATCACACCCATGGTAAAGTACTTGGGGATTGAGCCGTTCCTAAACCATGAGTTAAACAAAACCGTCAGTAAGGGGACGAAGATGTGCGACAACCTCAAATACACTTCGTAGGGAAGACCATCGATCCCCGGTGACTTATTAAGGCCGACCCGCTTTAAGGCTTCAATGACTTCATCCTCCGTTATGCCACCTTCGCACCTAGCCGCTTCGGTCGTCGAAAGACGAGAAAAGTCAGCCAAATAGGTGTCAAACTGTTCTAATGACAGACCGGGTTCCATGGAAAAAAGCTCCTGGAAATGGGATCTAAACGCCTCCAGCACACCCTGGTTTGTGGTCACGGTACGCCCGTCCGGCAATGTGACACGAGCGATGTGCCTATCAGCCGCTTGCCTAAGCTCCTCTGCACGCAGTTCAGCGGCCATGTTTGTTGCTTCCTGGGGCATTCTTTTTAACCTAGCCCTAATCGCTAAGGCTTGGTGCTCCTTTTCAGCAAGGGAGGCAAGCCGAGCCCTAATTATATTAACGCTAGCACTATCCCCCTCCTCCACCGCCCGATCTAGTCTAGACTCTAGTGTCACTTTAGCTGCCCTAGAATCTAGTTTGAGTCTTTTGCTAAAGTCAGCAGCAAAGGACCTAATGGCTTCCTTAACTTTTACCCACCACCTATTCCCAATAATTGCCCCCGTCAATTCCCGCTGTAGGGTTAGTAATAGCCCGTCACGGAAGCCCTTCACATCGAACAACGACGTGTTGAGCTTCCAGTAACCGGCTAATCTAGGCTTAGGTCTATCTAAGTTTACCCGTACACGAACAAGTCTGTGATCCGAGTAAACTATATTGTGGAAACTTGGACAATTCAATACTCCTACGTCGACTCGCCTAACTAAGAACCGGTCGATATAGCTCGAGAGCTGCATCGAATCGGAGCCGCCTCTACCTGTCCAAGTCCACACTAAGTCACGGGGCTTTTCATTTCGGAATTTGTCGATAAGATCAAACTTATCCACAAATTCACGAAATAAAACAGCATCCCGATCTCTGTTAGTTCCCCTAGATGTTAACCCAAATCGATCTAACTCGGGATCCAGGACGGCGTTCCAGTCTCCCGCTAAGATAACCGTTCTGGAAACATCTATGAACTGCTCGATCCGCCGAAAAAAACCAGCCAGCTCAGAATGGCTATTGGGCGCATAAACCCCAATAAGACGTAATGCCCTACCCTTTATGGTAGCATCCAAAACACATAGTCTTCCCTCCGGATCCAAGTAACACGGGTCACACGACGCATCTAGAGACCTTTTAACTAGCCAGGAAACCCCTCTCGAGCGAGAATTATAGTGCGCTGAGTAAGCCTCAAAGGTCTTAGACAGTGCACCCAAATGGTCACCAGGAATAAGGTGGGTTTCCTGCACACAACAGATATCCACTCCGAGGTGCTGCAGGTCCAAACTCAAGCGCCATTTGCGCGAGTCGGCCCTTAGCCCTCGGACATTTAAACTAGCAAGCTTGAGATCCATGGTGGTGCCTTAGGGTTGGGAACCAGGAACGAACATCGCGGTCGTGAGCATGCCGACGGCTCTCGTGAGGGAATAAGTACCCATCGTAGTATCGATGAGGCCGTCACGAGAGATACCACCGACATGCAAAGGATAGGTTAATTTTGCTATCCTATACAGGGAGGGGTGAATTTTTACCGGGACCCTCCCAACACAACATTTTTTTAGGCTTTTTATGTCAGAGTCTTTGAATATTACTATGGGAGGGGAAAGATTGAAGGTCTTGTTTGCCTCCTCCAGCATTTGCCATAGGTCCTTGGCTTCTTCTTTCTTCCTAATAACGGTCAAAATCCGTTTTGCATTGGGGAAATTGGTGGGGGTGTCTATTAGCTTTCCCCCTATCTCCCTGAAATCGATTAACTTGCTGAGGTCAGCACCTTTAAAATTTTTGTTGTTGTTCAATGCAGCAGCATTTAATATACAGATATCTTTTCCAGGGAGGTAGAGGGTTTTTTTCTTTATATCAATTGCGGGGGTGGTGTCCATGTTAATAGGGTTAGTCGAGGTTTTATCAGGTGAAGTGGGAGGGGTATTGTGAGGGGACTTAGAGGTAGCTAGGACAGGAATGGAGGATTTGTTTTTCTTAATGGGGCTTAGTGGTATTAGTTTGGGTGTTTTTGGAGGGACGGGAGATGTGACTGGAGGAGGCATTTTGAACGGGGAAGGAGTTTTGGATGTAGAGGGGGAACTAGTGATTAGCTTCAAGTTTTTGGGTGGAGGTGATTTACATGGGGATTGAGGTATTTGTTTTTTTTGAAGGTCCAGTTTTTTTTTTAAGTTTATGATTTCGAGGTACTTTTCCCTACCAGGGTCTTTCTGCAGCATGGCTTCCTCCCTCATCTGGTCGAGGGAGATGCGTCCAGGGGTTTTTTTGCCGGGAGCGATCTGCCAGGGTTCTCTTTTCAGGATGTCGTTGGTTGCTTCATCAGCTGGCTGTTTGGGAATACTTGGCATGCTGGTTCCTAAGTGCTGGCCTGTAGTTTTCTTTTGGTTTGGTGGGGTTTTTTTAAGTGGACACTCGGATGTTAGGTGTCCGATTTCCCCGCAGTTCCAACATGTGGGGCGTCTGCCGGCCACTATTATCGGTAGTCTTTCTTCGCCAACCTCTAAGAAGAATGGTATACTCATAAAATCCTCTTTATTGAGGAGTATGTCAAAGCTCCATACTCCGTGGAACTCATCCACTTCCACGTGGACCATCTCCCCGAATTTTAAGAAGAAGGCACCAAGTTGTTCGCCGTCAATGTGGTGCGGGACGTGGAAAACTGAGACTGTGGTGCGTCTCTTGCCCATGTACTCTGTTCTGAGGATATGTTGTTGGGTGATGATTCCCTTTTGGGAAATAGTGAGGCACTCCTGCGCGGTGTTGAAGAGAGCGCTCCACGTGTTGTACCCCTTACATTTGATGACGCGTAAGGGTCTCAATCCTGCGTTAGCTAGTAGGTTTAGGATGATGTCGACTGAGGCTCGTATTACTTTTTTGGACTTTCTATCCACGACGAATAGTGTAAGGCATCTCTTGTTGATCTCTTCGAGTTTCGGTATGTCGACTATAAGTCCGGTGTTGGTGACTTTGTCTAGGCATTGTTTTGCCTTCTCTATGAACTGGTCTATGTCAATGTCGACTTTCGGGGGTTTGGTCCACGGGTTTACAGCTGCGCCGTTCTCCGTCTCCATATTGACGATAACAGGCGTCTGGCTCGCAGAAGCGGCCATAGCCGAACCGTTTAAAAGACGGTTAAAAAAAGTTCACAAAACTGTTATAAATAACAGTAAAAACAGTAGGAGGGGGGGGAAAAATTGTGTAGAAAAAAATCCGGCTCAGTGAAGAGGAAGAAGAGGAAAAAGACAGAGAGGAGATAACAGACTTACAAAATAATCGCAGCACTCAGGAGTGGGGGTAAAAAATTAGGTATTTATTTTCAGAAAATTTACAAATAAAAATTCAGAAAAATTTGGCACAAGGCCGAAGATGGGGGAGGGGAAAGGACGGTCTTCTCTGACTAGTGCTAACTAATCTAACCTAACTAGTTCCTACTTTCACTCTACTTACACCATAATACCACATTCATACTATACATCCATCAGCGTATACATCCTTCATCAATCACCATAAGAACATCATACCATGATAACCTAATTAAAACCCTTAAGAAGGGGGGGTTTGGGAAGATAAAAATTTTATATACAAAATATAAATGAAATATTTACAATGTTAGTAACAAAAGACCCCCCCGTTGTTAAACTATGGCAGATACACCGATTCGCCAGTCGAAAGGGTGATGCGGGTCCGAACGCTTTATTTAAAAACACCTCTTACGAAAACTTCGAAAGGGAACCCGCATCTCTGGCGAATCAAGCGACCTGTCACCTAATTGGGGAGGGGAGTGGGGTTAAAAAAAAAAAAAAAAAAAAAAAAAAAAAAAAAAAAAGGGACAAACTTAAAAGGGGCCTAATGATCGCTATCACACACTAGCTAGGTTATGAACAAAGAAGCCTAAATAATGGTCCTACTCTTGCCTATATCGTGACCTACTCTGGACTAAAAACGAGTCAGGGCTGACGTTCGTTCCTGTCACCCAAAATTCTTTTTCCTAAGGAACATCCAAGAACCAGTCAAGACTTGCTTCTCTCACCCGACACACACGCGCAACTGACACCCACCTTTCAACAAAGTCTGACGGAGAGAGTCTAACTCTCTCGGCCTTGATACGATCCTTCAAATAATGACGGAAGAGTCGTATAAGGTCGAGGGGAGCAAAGTCCTCAGATCCATAGACCACTTTCATACGTGTGTTCCAGATAACACCTCTCATCACAGCTAGCAAGGTCAAACACAAATCTTTTCTGAGCCTATCCGTTGTCGGAGCCCAATTGCTACAGACATTAATAGGAGCCAAAGTTAATGAGGATGCGTTCAGTATGCGGACCATGAGACCTGTAACAAACTCAATCAGCGGCGTCACGATGCGACAATAAACGAAGGCGTGACATAAAGTCTCATCCTCATCGCCGCACCGTTTACAAATAGGCGAGTCCACCAAGCCAGCTGAGTGGAGTCTCTTACCGACCCAGAGAGCATCCCGAATTATCAGCCAGGTCAAGGAAGCCTCGTCGTTAGTGAGGCATCCTGACCCAGGCGCCCAAGGCCAGATTGAGCGGAGCTGCTCCTTCGTCAAAGGGAGCCTCCCACCGATGACATCCGTTACGGATCCCCTCACTAAAACCCGATATAATGCCTTTCGGGACAACAGCAGAGTGTTAGAGAGGCTTTCCTTCACTCTTAAGAGGGACTTCAGTGCGCGCCGGCACTCGCGATAGAAGGGGCATTCACCTCGGGGCAACCTGTGTGCCTCCCCCTCGGAGTAGTGCACCCCTCTCAAAGCCGGGAAGGCTTTCTTAGTGTCCTCCATCCAGAGGCCACCGTTTTCCCTATCTTGTGTGCACATTCGATCTAAGTAGTAGAGCCGTAGCGTGTATAGCCGAATCTCCACGTTTGGCATACCTAGACCGCCTTCAGAAGGATGTAGGTAGCAGACATCGCGACAGACCTTAGGGGCCCTTCCAAGCCATAAGAAGTTGAAAAGAGCCCTCTGCAAATATAGCAGTGTGTCTGACGGGATTGGAAGCACTGATAGACGATAAATAGCGATTGGATAGATGTGGGTATTACACACCTCCGCTCGCCCCTTTAATGAAAGGTTTCTACTGATCCACCGTGAAGCTGCAGACCGTACCGCTTTCAGAACCTCCGACCAATTTTTCTCCAGCTGGAGGTCAGGACCAAACCAGACGCCGAGTATCTTGCAAGGCCCATCGCTCCAACTAAAGGGCCCCTGAAGGGGCATACCCCTCCAGGCACCAATGCGCAAACCCGAAGACTTGTCGCAGTTAATTTTGGCCCCTGTTACCGTTTCATACAATCTGATTTCTACACCGACGACACTAATCTCAGCACTGCTCGTTACAAGCACAGTTACGTCGTCGGCATAGGCGGAGTACTTCGCCTGGGCATCCACACCTGGCAAAGTGATTCCGCGTAGGACCGGATTCACCCTTAGCCTGCGCAAAAATGGCTCGATCGCAAGCACATATAGCATGGGTGATAACGGGCACCCTTGACGAATGGAACGTGACAAACTGAAGGGTCTCGACCTCTTCCCATTTACTTCTACCATCACCGCGGGGTTAGCATAGAGAAGATGAACCCAAGAGCGAAATTGCGGGCCAAAACCGGCCACCAATAAAACAGCCCCCAAGTACCGATGGTCAACCCTATCGAAGGCTTTGGACTGATCTAAATTGATCAGCGCGGCCTCAGTGTCGACTTTTTCTATCATCAGGCGTATCGAGTGCAAGTTATCCTGGATTGTCCTGCCCTTCACGGCACACGTTTGCTCGGGGCTAATAAGACGAGCCAGGACAAGCTGCAGACGATTTGCGAGAATCTTGGCCAAAATCTTTAACTCAGCGTTAAGCATCGTTAAGGGCCTGAAATTACCTAACCCATCCCCTCCATCTTTGCTTTTACGAACAAGCCTTATCACACCCATGGTAAAGTACTTGGGGATTGAGCCGTTCCTAAACCATGAGTTAAACAAAACCGTCAGTAAGGGGACGAAGATGTGCGACAACCTCAAATACACTTCGTAGGGAAGACCATCGATCCCCGGTGACTTATTAAGGCCGACCCGCTTTAAGGCTTCAATGACTTCATCCTCCGTTATGCCACCTTCGCACCTAGCCGCTTCGGTCGTCGAAAGACGAGAAAAGTCAGCCAAATAGGTGTCAAACTGTTCTAATGACAGACCGGGTTCCATGGAAAAAAGCTCCTGGAAATGGGATCTAAACGCCTCCAGCACACCCTGGTTTGTGGTCACGGTACGCCCGTCCGGCAATGTGACACGAGCGATGTGCCTATCAGCCGCTTGCCTAAGCTCCTCTGCACGCAGTTCAGCGGCCATGTTTGTTGCTTCCTGGGGCATTCTTTTTAACCTAGCCCTAATCGCTAAGGCTTGGTGCTCCTTTTCAGCAAGGGAGGCAAGCCGAGCCCTAATTATATTAACGCTAGCACTATCCCCCTCCTCCACCGCCCGATCTAGTCTAGACTCTAGTGTCACTTTAGCTGCCCTAGAATCTAGTTTGAGTCTTTTGCTAAAGTCAGCAGCAAAGGACCTAATGGCTTCCTTAACTTTTACCCACCACCTATTCCCAATAATTGCCCCCGTCAATTCCCGCTGTAGGGTTAGTAATAGCCCGTCACGGAAGCCCTTCACATCGAACAACGACGTGTTGAGCTTCCAGTAACCGGCTAATCTAGGCTTAGGTCTATCTAAGTTTACCCGTACACGAACAAGTCTGTGATCCGAGTAAACTATATTGTGGAAACTTGGACAATTCAATACTCCTACGTCGACTCGCCTAACTAAGAACCGGTCGATATAGCTCGAGAGCTGCATCGAATCGGAGCCGCCTCTACCTGTCCAAGTCCACACTAAGTCACGGGGCTTTTCATTTCGGAATTTGTCGATAAGATCAAACTTATCCACAAATTCACGAAATAAAACAGCATCCCGATCTCTGTTAGTTCCCCTAGATGTTAACCCAAATCGATCTAACTCGGGATCCAGGACAGCGTTCCAGTCTCCCGCTAAGATAACCGTTCTGGAAACATCTATGAACTGCTCGATCCGCCGAAAAAAACCAGCCAGCTCAGAATGGCTATTGGGCGCATAAACCCCAATAAGACGTAATGCCCTACCCTTTATGGTAGCATCCAAAACACATAGTCTTCCCTCCGGATCCAAGTAACACGGGTCACACGACGCATCTAGAGACCTTTTAACTAGCCAGGAAACCCCTCTCGAGCGAGAATTATAGTGCGCTGAGTAAGCCTCAAAGGTCTTAGACAGTGCACCCAAATGGTCACCAGGAATAAGGTGGGTTTCCTGCACACAACAGATATCCACTCCGAGGTGCTGCAGGTCCAAACTCAAGCGCCATTTGCGCAAGTCGGCCCTTAGCCCTCGGACATTTAAACTAGCAAGCTTGAGATCCATGGTGGTGCCTTAGGGTTGGGAACCAGGAACGAACATCGCGGTCGTGAGCATGCCGACGGCTCTCGTGAGGGAATAAGTACCCATCGTAGTATCGATGAGGCCGTCACGAGAGATACCACCGACATGCAAAGGATAGGTTAATTTTGCTATCCTATACAGGGAGGGGTGAATTTTTACCGGGACCCTCCCAACACAACATTTTTTTAGGCTTTTTATGTCAGAGTCTTTGAATATTACTATGGGAGGGGAAAGATTGAAGGTCTTGTTTGCCTCCTCCAGCATTTGCCATAGATCCTTGGCTTCTTCTTTCTTCCTAATAACGGTCAAAATCCGTTTTGCATTGGGGAAATTGGTGGGGGTGTCTATTAGCTTTCCCCCTATCTCCCTGAAATCGATTAACTTGCTGAGGTCAGCACCTTTAAAATTTTTGTTGTTGTTCAATGCAGCAGCATTTAATATACAGATATCTTTTCCAGGGAGGTAGAGGGTTTTTTTCTTTATATCAATTGCGGGGGTGGTGTCCATGTTAATAGGGTTAGTCGAGGTTTTATCAGGTGAAGTGGGAGGGGACTTAGAGGTAGCTAGGACAGGAATGGAGGATTTGTTTTTCTTAATGGGGCTTAGTGGTATTAGTTTGGGTGTTTTTGGAGGGACGGGAGATGTGACTGGAGGAGGCATTTTGAACGGGGAAGGAGTTTTGGATGTAGAGGGGGAACTAGTGATTAGCTTCAAGTTTTTGGGTGGAGGTGATTTACATGGGGATTGAGGTATTTGTTTTTTTTGAAGGTCCAGTTTTTTTTTTAAGTTTATGATTTCGAGGTACTTTTCCCTACCAGGGTCTTTCTGCAGCATGGCTTCCTCCCTCATCTGGTCGAGGGAGATGCGTCCAGGGGTTTTTTTGCCGGGAGCGATTTGCCAGGGTTCTCCTTTCAGGATGTCGTTGGTCGCTTCATCAGCTGGCTGTTTGGGAATACTTGGCATGCTGGTTCCTAAGTGCTGGCCTGTAGTTTTCTTTTGGTTTGGTGGGGGTTTTTTAAGTGGACACTCGGATGTTAGGTGTCCGATTTCCCCGCAGTTCCAACATGTGGGACGTCTGCCGGCCACTATTATCGGTAGTCTTTCTTCGCCAACCTCTAAAAAGAATGGTATACTCATAAAATCCTCTTTATTGAGGAGTATGTCAAAGCTCCATACTCCGTGGAACTCATCCACTTCCACGTGGACCATCTCCCCGAATTTTAAGAAGAAGGCACCAAGTTGTTCGCCGTCAATGTGGTGCGGGACGTGGAAAACTGAGACTGTGGTGCGTCTCTTGCCCATGTACTCTGTTCTGAGGATATGTTGTTGGGTGATGATTCCCTTTTGGGAAATAGTGAGGCACTCCTGCGCGGTGTTGAAGAGAGCGCTCCACGTGTTGTACCCCTTACATTTGATGACGCGTAAGGGTCTCAATCCTGCGTTAGCTAGTAGGTTTAGGATGATGTCGACTGAGGCTCGTATTACTTTTTTGGACTTTCTATCCACGACGAATAGTGTAAGGCATCTCTTGTTGATCTCTTCGAGTTTCGGTATGTCGACTATAAGTCCGGTGTTGGTGACTTTGTCTAGGCATTGTTTTGCCTTCTCTATGAACTGGTCTATGTCAATGTCGACTTTCGGGGGTTTGGTCCACGGGTTTACAGCTGCGCCGTTCTCCGTCTCCATATTGACGATAACAGGCGTCTGGCACGCAGAAGCGGCCATAGCCGAACCGTTTAAAAAACGGTTAAAAAAAGTTCACAAAACTGTTATAAATAACAGTAAAAACAGTAGGAGGGGGGGAAAAATTGTGTAGAAAAAAATCCGGCTCAGTGAAGAGAAAGAAGAGGAAAAAGACAGAGAGGAGATAACAGACTTACAAAATAATCGCAGTGTAGACTCAGGAGTGGGGGTAAAAAATTAACACACAAGCTAGTCAACCCATACAATTTTATAGAAGGTCTAGGGTCACATGATTTATCCATTAGTATAAAAAACAATCACAAAGGGAAAGACGCTTTCGCATCCATCTCTCAAAACCCGAGGTCATTGAAGGTAGGAAAGATTTTCTTATAGTACAGCAACAAAAAAATGATGCTGATGAGTGTTTAACCTTTTTTTTTTTTTTTAAATTAAACCGTTATCAAGATTCACGGACTAACACTGTCGCTTGCAGAATTACACCAAATCAGATATTTCGATGCTATACATCCTTGTCAATGAAGTTTTTCTTTTTTTTTCTGGTCTGCATGATGTAATTCTGCAAGCGACAGTGTTAGTCTGTGAGTCTTGTTAACGGTTTGATTAAAAAAAGAAAAAAAGTTAAGCACTCATCAACGAGAGACCCACCGACTAACACTGCTATCACTCACAGAATTACAGAAAAAGGGAAAAAAAAAAACAAAAAAACTCTTCATTGAAAAGATGTGTAGCATCGAAATATGATTTAATTTAAGCAATATATATATATATATATATATATATATATATATATATATATATATGAATGCGTTGTTTAGCCTTCTAAACGTATTCATTTATATAAGTAATTCTTAAATTAATATGCAACGCTTCAAATGCAGCTTACAATTTTCGGTACTAATGCAGAGAGTGATCCGGACGTAAATAACTTTATTATTTAAAAAGCCATTCTTAACATGGGGAAGGGAAGGTGTTTTGTACCTATTCTATACTTTAACCTTATAATTGAATAAAAAAAAACAAAACTTTAATTAAACTTGGAAATACGATTTAAAAAAAAATAGCGCGGATCACTCTCTGCACTAGCACCCAATTTTCATTAAACTATTTGATTTCACAAAAGTTTGAAGGCTATCTTGCTTTTTTGTAATGGTTAAAAGTCAAATTTGTTCACCGTGCAAATTATTCTCGTACTCTCCTGTGACATGTTTTTTCACGACCCGTGCTGTTTAATAAATCTCTAAACATTAAAAATCTAATAGAAATTTGGCTATCTTGGAGATTATAGTTCCCAAAGAGGCATTTGTTTTCCGATTTATTGAACGTTTAAAAAAATTTTTTTTTAATTTTTAATTTTTTTTAAATTAAAGTTTTTCTTTGAACTGCCGAATACCGTTAAATGTTCGTGCTAAAAAAAAAAATCCTCAGCTTGCAATGTTCTCGGCACACGCAAAAACGACAATCCCTTTTCTTTTCCTGCTTCGACGTTCGTAAAAAATTCGTCTTCTCACTAACGTGAATTCATCGTACGTTCAAACGACCCCGAGAAACCTAAAACTTATCCACTTCTTCCTGCGGAAGGTGTTTCTTCGTAGCTAGGTACATATTACGTATTACAAATAAAACAGTGAGGAACAACTAAGGAAGAAACAAAAAACGATTAAAGAGAAATAAAGTTTATTAAAATAGTCCTGATATAAAAAAAAAAAAGTCTGTGACCTCATTTGGCTGCCAAGAAATGTCCATCTGGCTTATGAGAAGGTTTCTTTCAATGGTAACAGTTCGAAAGGGATCGGAAGGCAGAGCATGGTTCAGTGTTCATTTTCCTTTTCAACGTCCTTGCATGCCTTCTGACGAGGTTGAGAAATATATTCTCCAAAATGAACAAATCCTAGTTCATTAGAGCAAACAAGGATCAAATAAATCTTTCCAATAATCTTTTTGTTCACGAGGATTAAAATCCCATGTGACGGCAGAATAACTTGATTTTTCAGTTTTCTTAGAAAAATCTTCTCGAGACGAACTTCCTTCATTCAATCCATACTTACTCTTTTCTTGAAATTATAATGTCCACGTCTCTCTGCCATATTCTTCATTCAACAATTTTAATGTCTTATTAGGACAGATCATCTTCAATAATCCTGCAGATCTCATTTTTTCTCGAGACCTTAAAAAGATGTAGTCAGTAACTCGATACATCTTATCTCGACACTGTCCTTTCTGCAACTGAAAATATCCATTCAAAACTACATCGCGTGCTCCAATTTGGCGCCAAAACGTCATTATCTAATGAACGAGCAGAATGCAGTCACATGACGTAAAAAAGGGAAGAAAAGGCATGGAATGCAAAAGAGGAGATAGGAAAGAAAGAAGGAAGCAAAGAAAGAGCAAAAAAAAAAAGAAAGAAAGATGGTGGAAATACCCCCCCCCCCCAAATTAAAAAAAAAAAAGCGTTCTCGCCCATGAAAGAAATACCGGCATTTTATTTTTATATGTCCAAATTTAACCGCGTCTTAATTTGCGTATCCCACCTTTTCGTTTCCTATCGGTTGGATTTCAAGTTCAAGTGTCGGTGACTTTTTACACTATGCACACGCCAATACCAGCTTATATAAACTGCACTCTTTCTTTCTCAGTTCGTTGGGAGGGCCTCTGACGGGAAAGTACACCCTGACTTAGTAGGGTTAAGAGAGAGTATATTTTATTTATTTATTTATTTTTGTTTTTTCTAAAAAAAAAAAAACAAACAAATTAGGTAAGATTCACTTTTTTTAGAAGTTTCACAGATCGAGACGTTGGACATTCTATAGATGATCAGTTCGGGGTTTGTATTATTTTGATTATTCGAACTTCTGTTCTCATCTTGAGTGCTATTTGCACAAAATTTTTGATGATGTAATCTCCAACCTTCTTAAGGTGCATCTTGTCGAATGCAGGAAAGTTTCTGTTAGACTTGGAATTTCAAATGGAACCCCCCCTTTTTTTTTTAATCTAGTCGGGTAGCATGCTCTTGTTCTATCTGCCATGACTGGGTAGAAGTCTTAAGTAATTGTACGTAAAATCAGGAACAAACAATAGGAAGGGAATGAGAGAGAGAGAGAGAGAGAGAGAGAGAGAGAGAGACAGGTTGCTCAAAACAATTTAGTTTCAACACATTGAGTGCTGAACAGTTCGACAGAATCACTTTATGTTAGATACAAAAAGTTTCAGTTCTCGGTAAGAAGGACAGTTTCCGGTGAAAACAACAACACCTTCAAGTTCGAGCTTCTATAAAGAAAGACGAAGAAGGAAAACCCACTCCTCACAAGTTCATTAGTTCGTTACAGAAACAATTGCCTCAAAACTCCACTAATCTTCGCACTCAATAACAACACCGCCTCGTACTTTGCCATCTGCCAAATGATCTCCCGCCATCACCTTTATGCCAGCAAACGCCAACCAATTTGCATACGGCCAAGTTCACCTCTCATTAATCCTTGCAGCTACGAGATCACGTTTCCCATAAGACTAACTCCCTTGTGTTTCTTCTTTCGGATCAATTACTTCCCTGTACGCCAGACACAAACGATCCTTCTTTCGTCTAGAACTAAGGTCTCACTTTCATGTCCACATTAATTTGCAATCGTATTCTTAGTATCCCACACTAAGGATTGAATCTGTGGCGATTGAATTAAGTGATTCTTAAAAACACTAACAAACAAATGTCTCTAATTGCCACACTATTTCCTCTCGTTTTCTTATTCTCTTCTTAAAGCAAGTAAGTTTTCACAGGAACGTGTGAACTCAAAGTATTTCAACCAATGAAAACCGTTTCTCATCCCAAATAAGTAACACGTCTATGTCAAAATAATAAGCCAGTGCAGACTTAGAAACTTCTATAGAACAAGCAAACAAAAGAGATATCGAGACTTCACTAGTCAGTCACACCTTGTACAGAACTCCAAAAAAGGCACCTTTGGCCAGTGAGGAGGCGAAAAGAACTCCAATCTGTAGAGTAATCTCTTGCTATGGATTGGATCATTTTCGACCATAATAGCATGTTAGCCAGAGACTACACCACAAACCTTTTAACCTCCAGAAGTGTGTTACTTACAATTGAATTATCAAGTACTTTATCCATTACGCCATTCGGTCTATTAGAGGTTACAACAGCCAAAACGTAGTATGAATAATAGGACGAGAACATTAGTCTGAATAATCGAATTAATACAAATTGTCAGTGTTCATCTAAAATATTCGAAAACGGTTTGGGGTTATTTTGATTATCTTGGTTTGTAATTTAATAAGAAACAAATAAGAAAATCAAGTAGTATATAGTAAAAATGAAACAGAAATATTAAGAACAAAAATGAAACATGATAATATAAAATATTGCGAAAGTATGTAGCTTTTATGTGGCAGACTTTTACACAATGAATTAATTTGCTTTATTAACCATATGAAAACAGACAAACCTAGTCGATAAGAAATGTCTGCCTTTTCGGAGTTAACTGCTTCTAGATAACTAACTTGAAATATTACGCTTCAAAATAATAGCTAATCTTGCATGGTATAAAATTAGTATTGTATTTACTATAGTAGCTAAGGATTATTTTTGTTGATGCACTTGGAATACAGATCCCTTGTGTTCACAGAAGCTGATTCTCTTGAGCGTCTACAGTGTCATACTATCAGATATGTACTGCATATTCCCTGCTGCAACCCTGCTCCCTCTGGAGTATGTATATGATATGCTTAGATTAGATCTGCTGTCTATCTACCGGAATGTAACAGTCGCTTCTATTGTCTACAGATTATTTCGTGGTTCTTGCCCCACCACAATGCTTAAATACTGCCCTGTGCTGCGGCTGAACAGACCAAACCTGCAATGATATACATTCACATTAGACCCTCTGCATTGCATAATCACACAGGTGTTTGTTCAGTGATGTACCAGTGATAACCTCTTGACTTGTGTTATGCAGTTCTGAAGGTGCTGCCTCAGAATTGCGTAAATAAACATGTTTCACCATCACATTTTCGAAATACTGTATTGGCTAACTATCATGATATTCCTAAGTTTTATGCATTCCCTAATTAGTTTAGTAGCCTCTGTTTATTGCTCACGGTTTTATGACCATCTTCTTTTTCTGTTATATATAATAAAGTCGTCTGTGTGTTAGTGTGTTTGTATGCATGCTAAAAACCTTTGTCATCTGCATCTGACTGGATTGAAACCAGTACCATCTGAAAGGGCAATACCCCAGATGCATAATATGTGAAAATTAGAAAAAAAGATTAATTCTGTGGTGGTCAACTCGACCACTTTTTGTAAGAAGGGTCCGTTTTTGCATCACTTTTTTCACAAGTCCTGCACACGTATCAAGCTAAAATTGTTTAAAAAACTTATTTTTCAACGTCATGACGTCATAAGCATGCGTGGCTGTATGTAAGTTTTTGCCTTCTCACCCTTTTCACGTTTCATGTTCGAGCCTGGACACCACATCTTTTTTTTTGTTTGTTTGTTTTTTTTTGCGATTGCACAGGCACTGCCTGCTATTTTGATTGCAAGAAAAGTTATTTTGATTTATTTATTTGTTTTTCTTTTTTTGAGGTGGGGAGTTTTTTCCAGCGCACGGGCAACAAAAATTGCTCCATATCCAGAGAATAGCTTCTTCTCTTCGTATCCTTTCTGTTGAAATATCTGGGAGGGTTGTCACGTACTTCTTTTTTTTTTTTGGCGATTATATTTTCTGTTTTTAGCGATGTTGCCCACGATGTAATGGACATATAATAATTAAAAAGTGCTCAATAGCTTTAGTATGAAAAGTGTGTCCAAATGGAACTTCATGTGGACCCGGGCAACGCCAGGTATCCATACTAGTGACTTAATAAAGGTTAAAAAAAAAAAAGTATGTGGAAGTACTGACTTATACAGAATACAGACTATGCTATTATTGACATATTCTGGGCAGGCCATGTAAATTGGAGATACCAAAGCTTTTCCCTCTTAATTTGAGAATATTAAGAATGGCTTTTTAAATAACAATGTAATTTATATCATTTTGATTCATCGACCGAAAAATACAATTGCGAATTATTTAGGACCTCTATCCAGTAAACAAGAGTTCTGCTCCAAATTCTGTTCAAATTCCCGAGTTTGACAGAAACATTCCAGAGTTCGACAAGATACACCTGAAGAAGGTCGGAGGCTACATTGACCAAAACGTTGTGAAAATCATACTCTAGATGAGAACAGTAGTCCAATGAATCAAAATGATACCACTAACCAATACTAATCTCAAAAATTCAGAAACGTCATGACAATGTAATTATTTCTGCACATATTTCCATAAACTGCACAAGTACCCTTTTTTTCTCATTGAAATTACCATACGATGCCTGTTTTCGATTATAATGATGGTTTTTCCCTTTAATTTTTTAACTTTTAAATATTACCCATCGTTTTCGGTAAAAAAACAAACAAAAACAAAAGAACACAATGTTTTTGCTCAGTATCTTAAAAATTGGCCAGCATTTTTGTGAAAAAAAAAAAAAAAAATCTTTCGGCACCTTCCGGTGGTTTACGTAACCTACCCTCAATATGCCGACGATAATGCGATCTGTATTCTGCACAAGTACTAAAAAACGAAACATGTATGATGTTGTAAACGTTTGGGGCCAACGTGGATTGACATTTGAAAGCACGTTCCAGTCTCGCGGTTATTTTCATTTTTCTTTCTTTTCTATTTGTCCTTCTTTTAATTTGTTTATTTATCTTTCCTTTCATTTCCTTTCTTTCTTCTTTTTTTGTTTTCTTTTAATTATTATTTGAATGTCAAGGCCTTCCATATCATCTTTACAAGTTGCGTTTTTAAGGTCATGATCCTGAGGATATGCAACATTTTATGACCGGGTCAACTTCAGCAAGAAACTTACAGCAGCAACAACGCATATTATCTTGACCGAAATTACATCTTATCATACCTTTACTTTTCTTTTCATGTCTTTGAAGAACGTGGTCATGGATGGGTCAGTTTTGTAGCCCCATCTGATCATACCAACTTTTGATCACCTCATTCCTATTCTCAGGCAGTTCAGTGTTTTCCACTGGAGCCAAGGTGCTTCTGAACCAGGAGGAGGGCTTCAGAACTGGAGATTCCCATGTTATTAGTAGAAGAGAAGGATTCTTTGGTCATCTGGTTCACAGCTGTAGTGTAATCTCTTCCTGAGATGTTGTTAGGGGTTCAACATGGCTAAGAAAGCTTGAATCATTGAACTGTTGATCCATGAAAGAAACAGTGTTCATCACTGACAGCTTTTGTGATCTCTACTTGGCTGGCAACTTCCAGTCTCATTTCATTGTCAAGAATGCTTATCCTCTTGGGAAAAATCAACACATGCCAAAAAAGTAAATTCAGCATTGAAAAAAATTTGCTGCTTAATGACTGGCAGCCTGAAGCCTATCAACCTGAACAGGAGCTCATGCTGGCGATTGATCTTATAACTCAGAAAATGAGACAAATGAAAATATGAGGGGTATTCCAAAAGTAATGCCTCCTATTTTTTTATTTTGACCGAATGGATCAGAGGGGGTTGCAAATTGCATTCTTCTTACTTGCATTCATGACCATAAAGTTTCATCTCATGGTTGCAGATATTGACTGTATAAGACTCTAAGAAATCAACTCTTTATCAAAAGCAGAATTGCGTCATTGTGGTGTAAATGAAGAAAAAAAGAAACAAGAACGACCGACCGCGTTTTTGTGTGGCTTACCTCGTGTTCATAATGAAGAAGAAAGAAACAAAAATGGCTGCCCTGTTTCTTTATATGCCTACAGGGTGACCACGAGGTATGCAAATGAGATGCTCCTGATTGGAAATAAAAGAGGAGTGATTTGGGGAAGGAAGGTATTCTGAAGTTAGATTGAGAGCAGAGAAGTTGTATTTGTAGAAGAGAAAAGTCGGAGAAGGGGAGAGAAAAGCTAAAGTTGCAGAAGTTCGTTTTGGAGTGGAGAGAAGACGCGTCAAGTGGTAACCGGAAGGTGAAAGTTCGGACAGCAGTGTCACGCAAGCGACAAGCTATTTCGGCGTATCAAGCAATTAACATGGCTGAGTGGAGACTGAGCACTCAGATGTTGAGACCCTTTACTGGGGAGGGCGACCTGATTAAGTGGCTGGAGAAATTAAAAATGGTGGCGAAGCTGCAAAAGATAGAAGATGTGGTCACCCTGCTGCCGCTATACTTAGAGGGAGAAGCCCTCACGATTTACCAGCAGATGCGAGATGAAGACAAGGAAGACCTTGCCTTAGTGGAGCAAAGGCTGAAATTGGCCTTCGCGGAGGGCCCATTTGAAGCACTTGGCAAGCTGTCAAGTTTGAGGTGGACCGGCGAGTCCGTTGACGTCTTTGCGGCAGAGATCAGGAGACTGGCAGGGTTGGCTGGTTACGTGGGGAGGAGCCTGGAGATGACGGTAAAGCTGTACCTAGTGAACGGCTTCCCAGAGGAAATCTCTGCGAACATGCAGAGAATCACGGGGATCCATTCTATGGAAGTGGACGATCTCTTGGTCCACACCAGAGTCCTAGTGAAAAATGTTAAAAGCCCAATCGTGGCTGCAGCTGTGAGTGGAAATATGTGCATGAGGCCTCACTTGAATGAGAGGCAGCCGGCGAGGCGACAGGAGGGGAGACCTGCCATCAAGTGTTTCCGGTGCCAGGGTCCTCATCTGATCAAGGACTGCAAAGAGCCGAGACTGGGGATCACATGCTACCGATGTGGACAAGTGGGGCATATTAGCCGCTATTGTGTTGCTGCACGGGACCAGGGAAACGAGTGAAGGGGAGCTATTGCGCCAGTGGTTACCCCTTCTGTGTGGAAATGGCGCATGATGGAACATTGCCTCAATTACCGGTGGTAGTCAATGGGAAGAGAGCCATAGCCCTTGTCGACACAGGCTGCACTACAACGCTGTTAGCAAGGAATGTCGCGAGGTCATGGAGCGGAACCAGGATTATTAGGACCGTGGATGGCAGGGATGTGAAATGCCTAGGAGAGACGACAGCGGAAGTAATGGTGCAAGGGGTGCCCATTGGACTGCAAGCCCTAGTGTTGAATCATCTGGTCGGTGGTGTCGACGTGATTATAAGTATGAGTGCAATTAACTGACTGGGGGGCGCTACGTTAAGAGGGGGCCAAGTGACGTTTGGACGTCTTGGCGCAGTGGGGATGGCAGGAGTGGAAGGTGATAGAACTGTCAGAACCCCAAAACCGGAGGTTTGCTGCATTGAGGACAAAGATTTCCTGGCGAAGTTTGATGGCGTGAGGTGGACGGTGGAATGGAAATGGATCTCCGGGCCCCCAGAACTACAGAATAAGGTGGGCTGCTACGAAAACACCCTGCGAGGAGAAATAAGAAAAGGATTCGAGGAAGAAGTGGAGAGGTGGATAAAAGAAGGAATTCTGAAACCGTGGACAGGGGAAGAAAAAGGAGTGTTGCCACTACTGGCGGTTGTTCAGCCTACCAAAAACAAGATTAGGCCCGTGCTGGATTTTAGGGAATTGAACAGACACGTAGCCTGTCACACTGGAACGGGGATCGACGTATGTGAGGATGTCATGAGGAAATGGAGAAGAATGGGGCGGGCCACTAAGATTGTCGATCTGAAATCGGCATATCTGCAGATCCATGTAGATGAAAAACTCTGGCAGTACCAACTGGTCCGGTACAAGGGGCGGGTGTATTGTCTGACGAGGTTAGGCTTTGGGCTGAGTTCAGCCCCCAAAATTATGACTGCCGTACTGAAGACAGTGCTGAGCAAAGACTGTACAGTGGAGGAGGCCACTAGCTCGTACATTGACGACATCCTGGTGGAGGAGGCAGAGGTGACAGCAGAGAAAGTAAGAAGCCATGTTGAGAAGTATGGGTTAACCGCAAAACCGGCGGAGGCCCTAGATGGAGGAGCGGTGCTGGGGTTGAAACTAAGGTGAGATGGAAAAGACAGCCTTGTCTTCGAATGAGGGAATGCAATACCCGAAGTCGGATCTGAGCTGACGAGGCAAGAACTCTTCTCAGTCTGCGGGAGGCTGGTCGGGCACTATCCTATCGCTGGCTGGCTCAGGATAGCATGCAGCTTTATTAAACGACAAACAGGCACTGATGACTGGGAAGGCCGTATGACGAAGGAGGTCATGAACATGCTGCAAGAAGTCATTGCGAGAGTGAGGAATGAGGACCCAGTGAAAGGGAAATGGTATGTCAGCGGCGAAGATGCGGGTGTGGTTTGGTGCGATGCCAGTAACCTGGCGTTGGGCGTCGTACTAGAGATAGGAGGTGTAACTGTGGAGGATGCGGCGTGGCTAAGAAAAAACAACGACTTCTCCCATATCAACGTAGCAGAACTAGATGCCGCTATAAAAGGAATCAATCTGGCCCTGAAATGGGGATTGAAAATAATTGAAGTCAAAACCGATTCGGCAACGGTAGCGTCGTGGATTCGGTCGGCAGTAACTGGCGATAAGAGAGTTAAGACAAGGGGTGCTGCGGAAATGCTGATCAAGCGCAGACTCGGAGCGCTCACCGACCTGATAGCAGAATTCCAGTTGAGAGTATCTGTTGTGTTGGTCCCGTCAGAAAAAAACAAGGCGGATTCGATGACACGCGTGAAGAAGGCCTGGCTGCAGGAGGGAAAGGAGGTCTCCTCGGTATGCTGTGCAGGGGAAGAAGTCAAAGAGTCACACGAAATGCCCCACTTTGGTCGAGAACGAACGTTATTCCTAGCCAGAGAGGTTTACCCGGAGACCACCGAGGAGGAGGTTAGGGAGGTGGTGGAGAACTGTCGAGAGTGCCAATCAATTGACCCTGGACCGTCCAGACACGAAGCAGGAGAGCTACACGTTGCGGAGGACTGGAAGCGATTGGCCATTGACGTGACACACTATCGCCACAAATTGTGTCTGTCGATGGTCGACTGTGGACCGGGAAGGTTTGCCATCTGGAGAGAGATCAGGGCAGAAGCTGCATGGGCGATCGGAGGGGTCATCGAGGAGATATTTTTGGAGAGAGGGCCGGTTGAGGAACTCTTAATGGACAATGGCCCCGCTTTCCGATCAGAAGCCTTTAAAGGGGTGTGCGATAAGTGGGGAGTAAGGCAATTTTTCAGAGCAGCGTATCGGCCGAGTGGCAACGGAATAGTGGAGAGGAATCATCGCACCATTAAAGCCGCTGCGGAAAAAAGCAACGTATCACCCATAGAGGCGGTGTTTTGGTATAACATCTCGCCGAAGACCAAACAAGATGAGACAACTGTGCCTCATAGGGCCGTTTTCACATATAAGTGGCGGCATCCGTGCAACAAAGCAGCAGGAATTGAGAGTGAAGAAGCCACTATCAAAGTAGGTGAAGAGGTGTGGGTGAAACCCCCCAATGCATAGTGTACCACTCGTTGGAAAAGAGGGGTCATAACAGGATTGCAGTCGAAGAACAATGTGATGGTGAATGGCGTTCCCCGGCATATCTTAGACCTGCGTCGTGTGACATTGCCGGTATGCAGTGAGGGCAGTGAAGAAGAAGAAATCGAGGGCCACCGAGAAGCAAATGATGCTGCTCGACCTGACTTAGGCCTGCGTTGTAGTGAACCTGAAAACGTTAACCCCCGAGAAGTTGTCCCCCAGAGGCCTCGACGTGAGAGGAGGCGGCCTGCTTGGATGGAGGATTACGAAGTATCCTATTGATCTCGAAGATCAGGGGGGCGTGTGGTGTAAATGAAGAAAAAAGAAACAAGAACGACCGACCGCATTTTTGTGTGGCTTACCTCGTGTTCATAATGAAGAAGAAAGAAACAAAAATGGCTGCCCTGTTTCTTTATATGCCTACAGGGTGACCACGAGGTATGCAAATGAGATGCTCCTGATTGGAAATAAAAGAGGAGTGATTTGGGGAAGGAAGGTATTCTGAAGTTAGATTGAGAGCAGAGAAGTTGTATTTGTAGAAGAGAAAAGTCGGAGAAGCGGAGAGAAAAGCTAAAGTTGCAGAAGTTCGTTTTGGAGTGGAGAGAAGACGCATCAAGTGGTAACCGGAAGGTGAAAGTTCGGACAGCAGTGTCACGCAAGCGACAGTCATTGAATTCTTTGATGCAGAAAAAAGTTGAACCAATCAATATTCAATGGCGCCTGTTGAACGTTCATGAAGTTGATTCAGTTGATGTCAGCACAGTTAGATGAGTTCATCGATTTCAGTGACAACAGAAATGTTAGTGACAAACCACGCTCCAGATGCCCATTGCTGGCAAAAGTATATTGAGAATGATGATGACTAAGTAGAAAAATAAATTCTAGAGTAGAAAAGGTCACTTATTTAATGGTACCACTCCCGTCTTCGTAGCTCTTAACTTTTTTTTTTTTTTTTAAATTTTTGAAACGACCTTCGTACGACAATTGTTGAAGAAGGAAAAGCAAATTGAAGTGTACAGCCAAATATGAAAATAGCATTTATTTCAAAGAAATAAACATGTAACCGTTAAGAAGAGTTCATGATTGAGTTATTCTACAAGAAAGATGATGGATCAGCTACCGTGATGATCATGGTTAATTCTGGCCGAAGCGTCCTTTCGTCTCTTTGTAACAGAGTGTGGATACATGTATGGCGGCTGTATACAAATGCCAAGCTGAGTGCGAAAAAAGGAAAAAGAAAAAGACTATAAAAATAATGTGTGCACAGATGAACGATCACGTTTGAGAAGACAGAGGTCAGAAAGAAGGAGCATGATCATGTTTTATTTGGGAAAGTACACGAAAATGTCGTTGTTACAACAGAAAAAAAGTGAGTCGATTTATTACTTGTCTTCTGTTCCTTGTAACACATTCTGTTATAATGTGTTGGGTACTGAGTGTCAACATGGTAACACGTGTCTAAACGTGTACTACGTTACATTTTCATTGGGTGCTGTTGCCTTTGATGTCATTTGCTGTAGTATGGTTGGTCGCAGAACAAGCTGCAGATGATGATGACAAACGGTCATTGTTGACGAGCTCTAGAACGAGGGGGTGAAACTGCTTCTGCTGACTTACGCCATTGCTTTAGTAGTAGTAGTAGTAGTAGTAGTAGTAGTAGTAGTAGTGGTGAAAATGCTAATCTGTCTGGCAGCGATTCAAAGGGAAAATGCTGTAGATGTAGAATAGATAAAGTAACAGATTCAGTTCACCGGGGAATGCCAAAAAAGAAAAAAAGAAAACATAGGAGGAAAGGATAAAAATGGACTTTAGAAAAAGAAGGATAAATAAAGACCTGGCCAGAGATAAGTTAGTATGGAAGTCAATTTTTTTAAGGCTGTCCAATATATGCCAGCATGCAAAACGGATGTTAAACCAAAGATCAGGATGATCATGATGATCATAAGATTTAAAGTTTTGAAACATATTTACTTCAAACAATTTTATACATGTATTAAAACATCCTCTTTAAAAACGATTAGTTAATTTTATAATATAACTAGCTTGAGCGGCTGGCGTTGCTCGGCTGTTTAGAGATGTGTGTTGAGCAAAATAAATAAAAAAAAGTGGTAGAAGGCAGGCAAGCTCAAACCCGTACCGCGAAGGAGAAAAAAAAAACGTGATGTCCTTGCCATTGCATACATCGCCAAACCGGAAGTGGCGAAGGTTTAAATTAAGGCTAGACAATCGAAAAGAGGGGATGACTTTTGAAAATATTAGCGCAAAAAGCGACCCCTCCTTGTAGAAAAGTGCCTAGTTGAGGGTTTAGTCAATTTTTCATTATTTATCGTCCAAAGGGGCGAGCTTCAAAACAATACCGACTTCATGAAAATCCGTCAACTCTGTCGAAAGTTTTAAGCATGCATACATACATACATACATACATACATTTAAACAGATTATATATATTATATATTATAGAAGCTCACTTAGTAATTTGATAAGCAAAGGATGATGTAATAAGTAGATTGAACTTAATATCTTAAAGCCGTCCAACACATGCCAGTGTGTAAAACAGACGTTAAACTGCTGATGGTGATTAGTTGTTGTTGTTGAGCAGCATCATTCGCATAAATCAAATGATTATTGTTGGCATTCATTTCTCCAATATCTTTCTAGTTAGAATTTTTTCTATAAAGATGCTTATCAGGTATTTAATGAAAGGATCATGTGAAGGTTGCCAACATCTCAAAGTAAAAGTGTTTCTGTGAGATGAACTGGATTTGAACTTCGCATACGCAGGTTGTCAGTCCGTGTTGTTAACCACTTAGCCACTTTCACCTCCATGATGATGATGATGATGATAATTCCTTGTCAAATTTTACTCAACAAAAGTTGTTTTGCTCACAAACAGACAGACAGACAGACATCACATTTTTACTATAAATTAGGATGATGATAATAAATGATGATGATGACAGGTAGTCATTGTTGAGTTAAATTTTTTATATAAGATTTCATTTGTACACCAAATGATATCAAATAGATTCGATGAGGAAGAAAATACTCGTTTTCTTAGCATTTCTTGTCAACAAGTGAATGGAATAAATAGGCCACTAAAATCAATTTGGAAATCGAACTGATTTTTTATTTTCATCAACATTTAAAAATTTTTTTGCTTCTGTTTTTTCTTTTTTGTGTCTTTTGTTTTTTTTTGTTTTGATTATTTCACTTTCTGATTTGTTCGATTCGATTTTATTGACGTCTTTCTCTTTAAAAAGAAAACTTCCACCTCACCGTTTATTGATTTTATTTTGTCCTTTTTGAGGAAAGTCGTTAAGTAACGTCGCTATCTATCAAGTTAAATGTGTGTATATCTTCTAATCTTATTATTATGAATAGGAACCGTGTAAATTCCGTGGGATGAAAAATATATTTAATCGACAAATATGTTTTGATAAAGCTGATATTTTTCTGAATAGCGCAAAGAATTGTTTTTGAACAGAAAAACCAATAACATGCAGCAAATATAAGTTTATTAACTCATATTAACTAAAAAAAAGTGTCCATTGTATTTTGAATAACTAACCAAGCCAAATGAGATAAATTAATAAGTACTAATAAATATTCAGAAAGTAATATTGTGCCCCATAGTTCAATATAAATAATAACATCACATTGTAAGAGACAATCTTTAATTTACTACTGTTACGAGTGCGGTGGCTAATCACAACGCCGTAACACAGTATTTGCTATCGTAAGCAAGAGTAGGGAAAAAGGTTTTGAGGGAGAGTTATAAAAATACAAGAAGCAGGTATTTTATATAAAAATAGGAAATTTATTAAAGACACAAAACATACCAAAACAAGATAGGCTGACAGAAATATTTATGAAAGTAGTATTTAAACAGGACAAAAGGGATGAACACAATATTAAAATATGAGGGAAAAAAGGGTAACAAGAGGAAGGTAATTATAGTGGGGAAAACTAGGCAAAGCAATAATCTTTTCTCGGAATTTAATATATAATATAATATTCTAGACGTTTGGTCAAATGATAAACAAAAGTACTTTACCATCCGTCGTAGTAGTAGTGATGACCAAGTTGGGTAGTAGGTTGATTCTGGTGATAATGGGTTGAGGCTAAAGTTCTTACGGCGCCCTTTGAACAAATCCGCCGGGGAGAAAGGCTGCCTGTGGAAGCTACTAGCTCACTCTTTCTCACTCTCGTTAGGCTGTTACTCCCAGCCTTTTATATTCATAAGGTAGTGTATATCTCTTAGACCTCTTTTTCTTTCCTTTCTTTTCTTCTTCTTCCTAACCTTTCCTAATTCTATTTTTAGGGATGGGGACAACCTGAATGACCCTAGGTTCTGTACCCAGTCCATTCAAGGTCAAAGTTAATACTACGCCTCTTGTTACACTACTTCAGTTCAGCACCTCTAGAAGTGTAAGCCATGTTTAGTTTCAGAACAGTTTCCGATGGTTCGTTGTGCTACACAAGTCCTGAGAAGTGACTGGTTTGCAGTAGACAGTTCTCGAGTTGGAATCCACAGAGCAAAAGGTTCTTCCCGTATTGAGATGGAGAAAACATATGCAAAATTGCTACAGAAAGGTTTAATATTTATGGAGCAATTCTGATTTCTGATTGGTTGGTAGCAGAACGTGAATTAATTTGATCCGTCAGTTCCTAGCAGCATCGTTTATAAATAGAATCTCCCAACTATGCAGGATCATACCCCATTATACTCTGTATCCTAGCGGCTCTGGCTGCAGGGAGACAGGGTAGAGTTCTTGTCAAGGATTCATTCTTGACACTCAGCTCGACAGGTGAGGGGCTGGGAACCGGCCCAGCACCTGTTGGAATGAGGTACACCACCTGGGTAATACCCAGGAGGTCCACCCTCCTAGGCCTTGCTACAAGGCTTTTTGGTGGGGCAAGTTTAGTGCTTGTTGCCTAAGGCGCCCCGACCGGGGAATGCCGACGAGGTTACTCAGGCAATTTTTGCAATTGCAGGAGTGCCCCTCCTTTAGGGGAACCTGCTTAGATCCCCTCTTTCCGGCCCTGTGCCGAATATTGCTGTGGTGGGAAGCAATTAAATATCTACCCCATTATACTCCAAAAGTATTGTAACAGCAGACAATGTTCTTTTTTTCTTACCCTGTTTCTCTTGAATGTTCCCCTTTTTACATAACGTTTCACTGACTTATTTCTTTGGTGAAGAACTACTGCACATCGAAATTACTATGAGTTCTTTTCTCCCACTATTACAATAATGATCATATATTATTATAAGGATATTCAAAAATGAGGCTATGTCAAAAGGAGGTCACCCTTATATTCTTGTCCAGGGTTGCCAGATTGGTCTTTAGAAAGTTTATATGTGTGAGTGCACAAAACCCATAATAAAATATTAAAATTTTCAAATTCGACAGAAACATTTCTGAGTTCGATAAGATACACCTGAAGAAGATCGGAGGTTGCATTAACCAAAACGTTGTGAAAATCACACTCAAGATGAGAACAGTAGTCCGATGGATCTAAATAATATGGATAACCAATCCTCATCTCAAAAATTCAGAAACGTCAATAAAATATTAATTTGAAACACAAAAGCACAGAATAATTAACCACCAGCTTTTTTTTAAAACAAAACAACAAAAGGGTTTATTTCGTAAAAAGCGAGGTGAAAGAAAGAAAAGAAGAAATAGATAGTTCTAGAAGTTTCCAGTGTTGGGAGGCAGAAACTTGAAGAGTCTAAATTAGTAGTAGAAACGTGTGAATGTGTGTATGGATGGGTACAAATGCTTAGAGACAACACTATAGGAAGAAAAGTTTATTTATGTACCATAATGAAGTCCGGTTGCCATGTTGGATTATTTGTAGTTCATCTTAGTTGAACCCCAGACCCAGAGGCTGGGTGAGTTCTGTTGCGCCCCAAGAGAGAAGTTGGGGGTGGACAGGTTCGTTTCACGTTGAGTTGTTGCCAGTCCAAGATTCAGGAAAAGAGTGTTGGCATTTTGACATTTTATTAGCTCGGTCACGTGACTGAGAGCTGACTTCTGATTGGACAAGGCAGGAAGGGAGTGTATTCAACATCTCGAACCATGAGAATTCGTTCCTGCTGATGTTCCCTGCAATCATGTCTGTTACAGGCCCTTTAAAAGCTAAATTTCACAAATTTTGTCTTTTTTTGGAGGAGTTTGGCCTTCAAAAATAGTATTTGGCCCTTTTCAAAGCATAACGTACAGACTAATTAAGGAAGGAACAAATAGAATATTATTATCTATATATTAATACGATAGCATATGTGTTCTTTTGTGTTATGCTTACATCCGGGTCATTTAATTGTTATATACTTCCATTTCTTGTCATGAATAATTTCACCAAAAATTCTTCATAAGTTTTGCTTTTGGTTTCGATTATGGCTGAAGGAACTCATGTTTATCTTATATATATATATATATATATATATATACATATATATATATATATATATATAGAGAGAGAGAGAGAGATTTTCGTAAGTTTTTATTTCGGTTTCGGTTCAAGCTAATGCACCCAAGTCATATGGATATATATTTTTTTTTAATTTTTGAAATCGCAACTTTATAATATATAAAAATCGATAGAACATTAACTCTTTAATAATATATACGAAGTCTGCAAGAATTAAAATATCATATTTAAGCGTACTTTATGGCTGGGATTTGCCGGGCGTTCGTGCTAGCTTAGATAAATACTTTTGCAGTTTTAACAAAAAAACTACAATAATGTCAGAGCGTCTCCATTTATGCTGAACATCTACAGAATGTCAACATCAATATATTACATATGAATGAGCCCTCTGTGGAATTTTCACAGGTCCCACTAGGTATTATTATCTTTATTATATTCTTTTTTCTTACTCTTCTCTTTTCTCATCTAATATCTTTTTATTCTTTACTTTCTTATCTTATTGTATCCTCTTTCTTCTTTTCTTCCCCTTTTTTCTTCTCATGTTATATAAAATGGTATCGATTTTCCCCTTGTAAATTCAGTCTCTACAGGAAAATAACTGAGTACTCCTGATGACAAACTGTTCCATTGCACAATCAGACTCCGTCGTCATAGGTGTTGCTAGAAATTATATTTTTTATTTTACATCATTTCAATTTATTGTCGCATCTTATCCAAGAAATTTGACTTCCACAATAACGTCTTCCATAAAGAGGGTAGAAAGCTTTATCACTCTTTCATATTTATTTACTCTCTTGTAACTCGAAAAGACCGTCACAGTTTTTAAATATTCTGTACCTTTTAGGTGAGGTTACTGTTCAACCTTCCATAATTACTTTCATATAGATTAAATATAAATAACAACCGATCCCTCAACTCCATAACATCCCTAAGATTCGTCTGCACTTTATTCACAGATTCAGTGAATAATGGAATGCATAACGAATACACAAATTGCTGATATGGTTGAGTATTAATATTATGACTGTTAATGACGAACGTTAAACGACGATGACGGCGGCGGCGACGATGATGATGATTGGACACTTGTTTCGCCTGCAAACAGAAGAGACATCACATTTTTATTACAGATTTCATTTGTACATACTGGCATATGTTGGACGGCTTTCAGATATTAACTTAAGCCGTGATCTTTTCATTAAGGCCCGTGAGCTGAAAAATGACGTCATCGCTGAGGTACTAGCAACCAAGATCTGTTGAACCCTTAGTGTCGATAAATGAATCAAAAATTTTCACAAAAAGTATCAGAAAACTTAAGAATTGAACTTAAAAAAAAAGAGAGAGAAAAATAAGGAACACGATGATGTGTACTGAAACTCATTCAATATTAAAAAAAAAGGAAGAATTATTACAGAGGGCCGTGCTTAAGTTCAATCTAGTCATTCTGGAGTCAGACTTTCTATTAAAAATAACACCTCTCACACTGTCGATTCTGTTATTAACAATGGCAGCTGTTACATTTACTGATTTCTTCCTTAACAGTGTATGATGTGTTCGAACATGTTTTTCCTCACATATACGCACCCACATGTATGCACGCACATACACACGCACGCACACATATACATATCCTCATACACACACCCACATGTACGCACACACATATGCACAGACACGTACATATATTCACGTGCATGTATATACACTCACATTCATGTGCATACACACACACACACGCTAACGTGCACACATGTACGCACACATGGGAAACGTTACTTCCCCTGAATGGAATTCCAGACATGCGCAGTCAGAACACTCACCCCGATATAAAAGTCAACACAACCATTCAACTTCCCTTTTTCTTCCCTTTTTGCCTGGGTTCGTCAACCAGGCAAGTTCGCGTCCACAGCTCTTGGCTAGAAGACATTTCCACGTGGATGAGTACCACCATGTGCGCGCGGCTTTGCTGAGGCCAACACACACACTTTCTCTCTCTTTTTCCCTTTCTACATGCGGGACTGCCATTTCTCATCCTCTACTTCATTCCTTTCTTTTTCCATGCGTGTAGTCGTCAACGACTGAATGAACACTTGTTCCACCTTAAACCTTTTATTTTCGACCGAAAATAAACGACATGTTTATTTTATCCAACAATTGAGTTTTGTTTCCTTCTTTCCATTCGTTTCATTATTTTCTTTTGTAGCGAGTTAGGATATTTATATCCTGATCCACAACAGATGAAAGGACCAGGTGATGGACAGCTTCATGGAAATGGTTTACTGATCGACCATCTAATCATTTCAGGCAGGATTTTATCAAGCAGGTTAGTACACACACACACACACAAATAAAAAAGACTCGAAATGAAAAGCATTTGACATTGTTTAACATTTATTTCTATTCTCACATTCCTTTCTCTATATTCAATGACCTTCCTAATAAAGCATGCCGAGAGAACAAAGCACAGTTCGTCCTCATTTATCAAAAGCAAGTAAACGTCTCTTTATATCGGATCAGCATATTTATCAAAATCTGTTTTCATTTTTACACATTCATTTTTTAAACAACAAAACACAAATGGTTATTGTAATAATTTACATACTGAATTTCATAAATCAATACACATCAAAACAGCTTAGCTTTGAATTCCAGATGTGACCAAATCTCACTCCAGACGGAGATAGAAAACTATGTATGAGTAATGAAAGTAAATGTTACTTATTTTGTGTTGTGTGTTTCTGAGAGTCTCTACGACTACGGTATCAGAAGATGTGATCTACAAAGATGCTCTGCTAGGCTTTGAGAAGACCTACATCTAGAAAAAGATGGATAAAGCGTCCATCAACTTTAAAAGACGAGCCAGGGAGATGATAAAATTTCACATATAGCAACATATAAATGTAAAACAAATAAAAGGTATATCTTTTTTTTTTTTTTTTTTTTTTTTACAAGGGTGTCACCACTTATCAAGGCCCAGAGGCCACTCAAGGATAAGGGTTAATAGGTATACATTAGTCATTGTGATTTTAGCATAGTAAACAGTGGGAATTTTGAAACTTGGATTACTTAGGGGGACGATTCAATTAGAACTTGTTCACATTGGACTTTTTCTTTTTTTTTTTTCATAGGTATCAACTCATTATCAAGGTCAAAGAGGCAACTCAAGGATAAGGGTTAAAGAGTGTACAGTAGAAATTGGACAATATAATAATCATTAGTAATGAAAATTTGTTAAATTTGATAACTTATATGGAACGGCTCATCAAGAACTTATTTACGTTAGACTTGAAGACAACCATATTGTAGTCAGCCGGAAAGCAGGAAAACGGAAGACAATTCCACAGGCGTGCAGTTCTAATAAAAAAGCTTTGTTCATGGAATCTACGTTTAGGTTTAGGCACAGATAAAGAGTGGGGGTATCTACTTCAGTACTAAGCACTCTTGTATGAACCTTGTTCAAACTTTATTGGTTGCTTCATCTCTGAGAAATAAATACACACACACACACACACACACACACACACACACAGTTGCCATTGCTTGATTTTTTTTGATTTTTGCTTTTATTTGTATAAATATATCAAAATTATTTTTTCACCCCTTTTTCAAAAAGATCTCATTCATTATCGGCAGTCTGACTGCTCGACGGATCTTGCTTGATTTGCCTATTTTGCATGACGTCATTTTTCAGTTAACAGACTTTTTATTTTAGCGGTGGTGTCTCAATACCCCGCGCCTCTCTGTTGGACTTGGAGCTACTATCTCAACTGACGCATACACACAGTTATAAGCAAGACACATGCAGACATTAACAAACATGCATACACACAGTTCATTAACTTTTCTCATTATCGTCTGCTCATCAAAAACATTTATTCAATTTAAATACTCCTAACTTTTCCCGTTGAACTTTCTACAATGACAAGAAATGAACAGTGACTTTTATTAATAACTTTCAGTCAAATATAATTTGTGTAATTGAGTGGGGAAGTTTTGATTACGATTTTCAGACCCGGGGATAATTCACAGCCAACTCGAACGTCTTCAATATCTCAGCTAATGAATACTCCTTGTTCTACAATATGAACGATGCAGTTTGTTTTCCTTATGAATGTAAACTTCCATTATAAAAATACATAAATATCTCTTTTGTAAATTTATGCTTTCTGTTTATCATCTAACATTTATTTTATTCTCTCACATCTCTATTATATAAAATGTACAGTATAACCAACCTGAAAAACTTGGTGGTACGAAAAAAAAAAGTAACATTTTAGAATTTAAAGCAGGAGATCAGTTTCATATATAAATTTTAACATAAAATGATCGCCCACTTTCCTAGAAGATAGTTTGAACAACATAGTTAAATCTTAGATGCAACCAGGATCTTTTTTTTTTTTTTTTTTTTTTTACAGAAATGGGGGTGCTATTGCCATCCGGATTTAGAGTTAGTGGTTGGGTTTAGGGAGGTTTTTTATTACTAACATTTCAGGATGAAAATCCTCCCACCACCAATAAAAAAAGGAAACACAATTTATCTCAGCGTTTTATAAACAATCATCATTTTTCATAGTTTAGTGTTTTGTGGGAAATTATTTCCACTATTTTATTTTGTCCCTTTCTTTCTCTCTTTCCTTCTTTCTTCCACCTCTCTATGTTTCATTCTTCCTCCTCCTGTTCTACATCACATGATCTTGCTCTGCTTGCTGATTGAGCGAACCTCTCTTTGTGCACCAAAATCTTCCTCGTGGGGCATTTTTAAAAAGAAAAATATGTTGCTGTTTCTACTCCGAGAATAAAGGAGCATTGCTGTCAGGGCGTCTTATTGACAAGACAGGTTAAATATGTCTATGTTACCTGGCATATTTGTCCAGGCCTCAGCCAAAGAAAGGAGACCAAAAAGCTTTGTAAACAATTTCTCTGTCTTAACATTAAAATAGCTGGAATATGCGACGAATTTGAAGACATTAATTATCCCAGGATGAAAAGGAAAAGAGGATTCGTTGCACCAGTTTTTAGTTACCTGAGACCCTGCTTTGGACTTTGACTCTGAAATATGGACTTTATATTGCCTTTCCTCTATGGGGAGAGATTACAAAAGGATTATTCATTTTGTAGTCGGCGTTATTTGGCCAGGGAGATTTGGAAACATTGTGGCCGCATGCACAGGAAGTATTGTGATTGCACGCATGAAAATAACACCAGTAAAGAACTTTGACTAAGGAAACTAACACAGTCTAATGGAAGAACAGATACCACTTCCAACAAGGAGATGGCAATGATTGTTTCTAAAAAAGGACTCTGACTAAAAAAAGGAACTAATACACTTTCTAAAAAGGATTTATATGAACATTGAATTGCCTTCAGTAAGTGAATCCGCTTCTCTCCTCTTTCTTTTTCTCTCTCCCTGTTCTGCCCTTTCAAAAATGTTATGATACAAGGATTTCGCTTGTAAACCAGATGGTCAAGTCTTGGCAGTCAGCAGATTACAGACTTTTTCCTATCAGGACTTTCACTTTAATAAAAATAATTTCTTTTAAGTCGGATTTTTTTCCTATTCTTTCCTCCTATGAATGTTTCTTTCTCTTCGTAAATTGCAGGTATAAAGCTAAAAAGAATTACCTTCCATTGGACATAACGCATAAAAATTTTCTTCATTCTACCAAGAGTTAGTTACTTATAGAGTTAGTTACTTATAGAGTTAGTTACTGATTCTGCCAAATTCTAGTAAGTTACACTCTGCTAGAATTTTTCTTGGCTTGAATTTCTGCGTCCATCCTTTAATTCTTCTTTGTTTTTCCTTTTTTCTTTCTTTTGGTCAGCTATTCGGTTGGTTTGGCAGAGTTTTTGGGTGCCAAAAGTCGTTGGATCTTAGCTCTGATTCGTTAATTGGTTAAAAGGGGCGGAGTTTAGTCTTAACAAGAGTACTACCACTTTCACTACTGTTTTATTAATCGAAAAGAGATAAAATCCTAACGGTATTCGATATTTTAGGTTCGTTAGATGAAATTAGTGAATTAGGTATACATTGTGCAAGAAACAGGTGGACGAGTATAGTGCTTCGGTGGACTTAGACAAATCATCAATGCCTATCTGGTTGATGGAAGAGAGGAAGAGGAAATTAGGTCCTTTAATAATGATTGTGCTTTTTTCCAGAGGAAAAGTTATTCAGACGACTGCCTTCATCAAAGATGAGTGATTCTGCTAACTATGAGGAGTCACCACTTGAGAAAAAACGTCTTGGGTTGACCCCTAAACTTGAGTGTCCTAAATTTTGTGGGAAGGACATAGAAAAGGATAAATTAGCCTTTTTAAATTTCTGGAAGGAATTTAAGAATTGTGTAGTTGATATGGAAAATGACACTTTGAGGTTACTTGTATTAAAAAAAAACACTTATTGGGCTACACCTTCCAGTTGATAAGACATCTCTCGATATTTGACGAGAATTATCACCTAGCTTCTGGTATTCTTATGTCAGAATTTTTGGATAAGGAAAATATAGTGGATTCTGTTTTCTTTTTCTTTTTTTTTTTTTTTTTACACAGTGATCACCACTTATCAAAGCCCGGAAGCCACTCAGGGATAAGGGTTATTGCAAGTACATTACGTTAGTGTGGAGATTTGATGAAGTGTTTACTTAAGGGGGCGGTTCATTAGGAATTTGTTAACATTGGACTTGAAGACATCCAAGTTGTAGTCCGGTGGGAAGCAGGCAGACGGAACAGAGTTCCACAGGCATGCAGTTCTAAGAAAGAAGCTTTGTTCATGGAATCCGCATTTTGATTTAGGCACAGATATAGAGTGGGGGAAATTTTTCACAGTGGATTCAGCTAGACGGGTGTTTTTCGTGAAAGATTGGTGAGGGGGGACCAGGGATTAGAGTTCAGACGAGCACCTGCCATGGAAATAACGATAAAACAAGGATAGGCTCGTAACGTTTCTTCTGTGGGAGAGAGGTTGCAGGGTAGAGAAAAGGGCATCCCCTACTAAGCCACGAAGTCTATTTTGTACTCTGTCAAGGCAGGATAGGCTGTTTTTAGCAGCTCCTGGCCAGATATGGCAACAGTATTCCATCCTTGGACATACTTGGCTTTTATATAGATAGAGAATTGCATCAGTAGTGAGATATCTTCTGGAGCGGTAGAAGGATCCCACCATTTTCCCAGCGACCCTGGCAACAGATTGGATGTACGTGTTCCATTTCAGATCAGGAGTAAAGGTCCAACCCAGAAGCTTGTCAAAACATGAAGCCTCTCCAAGACGAGAGCCATTCATTTCAATTGATGCCTGATGGGGATCAGAGCGTTGATGATGTAAGGATAGGAGTTTGGTTTTGGATGCATTAAAGGTAACCAGCAACATCTTCCTCCACTGAACCACGCGCTCGAGATCAGAGGAGAGAGAATAAAAGAGAACTTTGTCATTTACAGCCTTTGATGTGTTGCCGTAGATGGTCGTGTCATCAGCATAGATGTCAACGAATGATTTAAGTATGTGTTTAGGGAGGTCATTGATGTAGATCAGGAAGAGAGTTGGGCCCAGGATTGACCCCTGAGGGACTCCAGCATTTATATTGCAGGCCTCCGATTTTTGTCCATCTACCACTACTCTTATGAGCCTATTGGAGAGAAATGATTTAATGATTGAGAAAACAAAAACATTTCCAGTTATACCGTAGCTGGAAATCTTGTGAAGTAGACCCTTATGCCATACCTTGTCGAAGGCCTTTGATATGTCAAGAGCAATTGCCCTAGAAAGGAAGCCTTTGTCAAGAGATTCACTAATCCTGTGGGATATAACCGTCAGCACATCTGCGGTAGATCTTGCAGAGCGGAAACCATATTGTGTGTCACTAAGAAGGTTATTCCTGCTGAGGTGGTTGACTATTTCTCTATTTAATATGGATTCCAGCAACTTACTCATAACACACAGAAAACTTATTGGTCTGTACTGAGAGGGAGATGATTATCACCTGAATTCTTAAATACAGGGCAAACTGATGAGGTCTTCCAGGGAGTCGGAAAGCACTTCTCCTTAAGGCAGCGCTTAAATAGTTTCGTAAGTATGGGAGCAAGTTCTGGTTGAAGCTTTTTTAACACTATAATTGGGATGTCGTTAGGGCCAGTTGCTTTACTGGAATCTAGGTTCTTGATTAGCTTGGCGACCTCATGCACGGATATTTGTATGTTACCTAGCTTGTTCTGTGTTATAGGAGGATATATGGGGAGTTGATGGCCTTTGTCGCATTAGCTGCAAAGTTCTTTGCAAATAGTTTGGCCTTGTCTGACGCTGACGAGATGACCTCTGGTCCATTGATAATGGTTGGGATAGAACGCACATTTCTGTTCAGGATCCTATTTGTTATTTGCCAAAACTGGTGGGAACATAGCCACTGATCAGCTACCTTGGATTTAACAGACTGGGCATATAGCTCTCTTGCATTTTTTATTACTCTTTTACAGTGGTTGCTGGCAGTTCTGAAAGCAGCTTTAGTCTCAGTACATCTATTACGTTGGTAGCTATGGAAAAAGTGATTTCTGTGCGCGATGGCAGCAGCACATTCAGGGGAGAACCATGGCTGGCTGTTAGGTTTTTGTTGGAATTTTTTAGATGGTATGAATCGGTCTATGCCTACAATTAACCATTCGGTCAGATTTGATACTATAGAGGACACTTCCTTTTTAAACATGGAGTGCAGAGGTAAATCAGATATGAATGTACGGAAGCTATCCCAGTCAGCCATAGAGTAACGGTATACAGTACGGTGGAGAGGTACGTCTGGGGGCTTCTTACATTTCGTTTTTATCTTAACTGATATGACGGAGTGATCGGAGGATCCTAGAGGAGAATGAACGGAACATGAACATAGCTCAGGGGAAGTTGAGAGAAAAATGTCTAGGAGGCTTGCATATTGACCGGGTGTATCGGGCACACGGGTGGGTTCGTGAACAATCTGAGTGAGGTCATAAGCAATGGCAAAATCATGGCAAAACCTCCCCTCATCGTCTCTCTTATTTGAATGGGTCAGCCATTCCACGTTATGGACGTTGAAGTCACCATAGATGTGGATGTTAGCCGAGGGATGTGAAGACAGTATGTGGTCTATTTTCTCAGATATGCTCTTAAAGATAGTAACTCCACTGTTGTGGGGCCTATAGAGGGCAAATATAAATGCAGTGGTGTTAGCAAGTGCAACCCTGAAGCACATATAAGGTAAATTAGGATCTTCTCTAGAGATATCCCTGCCACACGGGAAGCCATCCTTAATGTAGGCACATATTCCATGCCCATGGCGATCTTGGGTGTCAGATTTAGCTGTTAAATTAGAGTATCCTTTAATTATGAACTCATCTAGGGAAGTGGTCGGCCCTATTCCAGTTTCAATTAGAAATAATATGTCCGGTTTCGTCTCCTGTAATTGTGTTTCAACCTCTGGAAGGTTGGAACGTAGACCCCTGATGTTGGAGAAGGAGACCTGGTAGTAGGGGTCTACGTTGGAAGATGGGGTTCTAGGTTTAATCGAGTTTTTATTCTGGAGATATTTCATGTTGAGGTTTTGGGATTTGTGGAATAGGTCGGCATACTTGGTTAGAGCAGTACAGAGAGGGAAAGTACGAGAGAAAAAGACAGGAAAATTTTTTTTTTTTTTTGTAGCACACGAAAAGGTAAAGCCGTAACAATTACCCACTAGTATGGCATCGAGAGGCCCCACCAGAGACTACTGCATGGTCCAGATCCACTCACCAAATGGCAATACAGCAGTCCCAGTACTTTGCGCCTGCTGATAGGACAGCCTCCTTAGTGGTTAATCCAAGGTTTGGGTCCCTGACTATCAGGCGGATAACGTCAACCCAGACAAAACGTTTACCTCCAGCACCCTTACTAGTGACATGGCCACAAGGACAGATAGAGACAGAAAAATTTCCAACATCTCAGACTACTGGTCACCAAGTACTACCGACCTTTAAGCAGCTTTTTCTTCACTCTTTGTCAGAAAAATCACTCATTGAATGAGGACTGAATGACAAAATAGGAGAAGCGAGAGTTACTGGAGCTGCCGATAACACATCCACTGTATTATCTACTCTCCATTTAAAAAAAAAAAAAAAAAGAAGGGTGGGGGAGAAGGGGAATGGGTACAAGTGACTTATTTATATCTAAGTAGTAAGTCCGGTGCTAAGTTAACAATTCAGGACACTTTTGATGATAATCTCCCCTCCCATATTAATGGGTGGAAGTTTGTCGTTATCTATCGAGTTTGAATCATTAGAGTTTCACCTTATAATTAATTAAAATCCAATAATTAACTATTATCAATTTGTAAGTCTCCTATATATTGGGCACTGATAAGCTAGGTAGCACCTTAGCTGCTAAGAGATTTTTAAATACTATTAAGGCTCAAGTATATGAGTTGAAAAATTCTTTTGGGCTGAATTTTTGGAGATAAATTCTGAAAGCAAGTTACTAAGTCTTTAGTAAATTAGCATCTCTCCCTTTTTAGGTCTGAATTGGTCCACAAGGTAGGAAATAAGTATACTACTCTTGGAATTTTAAAGAATTGTTCAGAAATATCTCGACCCATACAGTTCTGTAAAAATAATAAAACTTACCCTTGGAAAGTGGTAAGCATTCCCAAGAAAACATTTTCTTCAAAGTTTAAGTCTTCGTCTGACGTTCAAAAACCTTCCATTCTGGGAAACTTCTAAGGTTGGTTATAAGTGAAATTTGTATAAATCCTTTCCTTTTCCTGCGGAGCGGCTGAGTAAGTGCAAGGAGATTAGGTCATATAGTAAATGCATGAGCTCATTTCATGAAGAAAATACCTATTACTGTAATAATAAAGAATTTGGCATGTGTTGGCTGTGTAACAAGGGAGAGCATTGCAAGGTGATATGCCTATCCTTTGTTGGCTCCCAGACGACTTCTAATGCTTGTTGGCATTTGAATAGCTCATCGCTACTTTCTGTAATTGAGGTTACGGTCAACAATGGATCTGGTGAAAGTGTGTCTTTCAACTGCCTAATCGAGACTAGCAGTGAACAGTTCTTATTTATCTAGCGAAATGTTAGATTTTCAAATCTTAATGTTCTCGTGAGAGATCATAAATTCTTCATCAAAACCTTTTTGAGAAAAGAAGTAAAGCACCTGAGGGAAGTAAACCTTGAGGTGAGATTTTCGGATTCATATCATTCTGTGCCATTTTTGGTGGATGATTGCATGGATCTTTCATTTCGGATTGACGGATTAAATTCTGTGATCGGAGATCTAATGAATAAAAATGTCAAATTGCAGCTAATTTCTCTGAATTGAAAAATGACACATGTATGGCCTTTTGGGCATGGATGTTCTTAGATTTCTGGGACCTATGAACCTAAATAGTTTTAGGAAGGCCATGTGTGAGAATTTCCCCAAGGAATTGTCCTATATGGTGATATATCGGATTTTATGTCCCCTCTAACCGTAAACAAAACAGAAAAGTTGGAGTTAAGTTATACCCAAGTTATTGATGAGCATTCTCCTTGTAATCTCATGCATATATACTTTGTCTTGGATTCTAAGTCGGTGTATACAGATCCGTTGAGTTGTTTTGAGGAATCTTCTGTGAAAGAAATGTAGAAAAACTGTAGTTTAGAAACTATCGGTATTATTGAGGAAGAATTCAGTGATTTTAATAAATGTAAGTTAGAATGTCTCTGTTCCTCAATTCACTTTGTGGATAAAAGTTATTATATCAGTTTGCTTTGGAACAATGATAAATTGCAGTCGGTGCCTTCACATCATCAGGTGTCGTTGTCACTCTTGAATCGTGTATCGAAGAATAACTGAACAGGGTTTATACAATGATTATTGTGGGGTCTGCTTAGACCAGGAAAGGGAAGGCATAATTGAAAGAATTCTCGTTAGTCCTTCTGATTTTGGCAACTACATATGAATTCTTCATCGACCTATTCTCAAACATAGCTTGCAATGTATCACCAAGATCAGACCAGTGCTTAATTGTTCTTTGAGAACTGATGGAAAGCCTTTGTTAAATGACTGTGCATATTCAGGTGTTAATCTGTATGCTAATATGTTGGAATTACTTTTTGACTTCCGGACAAACAAGTCTGTTCTGCTGGCTGATATCTAGAAAGCCTTTCTGATTGATTTGATTAAACAATGAATGTGATAAAAATCGATTCTACTTCTTTTTAAAGCTGGACGATGAGTTGATATGTTTTCGATACAATACTCTGATATTTGGATTTGTGTCAAGTCTTTTCATACTGAGTTACATAATTTGGTATCATGTGGAAAAATATCAATCTAGTCCTTGCAAGGAGATGCTACTTGGCAATTTCTATGTGGACAATTTGATAAAAACACATAAATCAGCCAACATTCTGTTGCAGTTGTATTTGGATGCTGTTTCCGTCGTGGGGGAGGGTGGATTTTTGTTGATGAATTGCTGTACCAACCGGTTCATCCTGATATTTTGACTGTCTGGAATAAGTTGTATAAGGATCTAATAAATATTGGTGATCTTGAATTTGACCGATTTTCAGTAGATTCCAATTCTTTGGTCACTTTGATAGCTTTTTGTGATGCCTTGAACCTGGCCTATGAAATAGTGGTATATTTATCTCAGCATGGTGAAACTAAGTTGATATTTGCTAAAGCAAGAGTGGTACCTTCCATTAGAACTTTATCCACCTTGGAGCTGTTAGCTTTGTATTTATGCATGAAGCATATTTCTGTTTCCGTAAAAACATTTCCTTTAAAAGTGTTAGATTCCATGATCATCACGATAGATGCATAAGTGGTCTTGTCTTGTGTATTATCTGACTATCAACATAAAACATCAGTTCACTTGTAATCGTTTAAATGACATAAAAACGATTGTCAAAAGTTTTTGTGATAAAGATTTAACTGTGATGTTTAAATATGTGAAGATGGGAGATAATCCTGCTGACCTTATCACAAGAGGTATATCCTTGAACAAATTTAAAATGGTTATCGAGTGACAGTTGTTTGGCCCAAAATGGCTGCAGGGCGATAACTTAGCCTGGCCTCGTTATGATATGAATTGTCTTAAAATCATTGTCTTAAAAAGTTAGATGTTGATTAGCATGCTTACTGATTGTGAATCTGTTGTTCAAGGCAACTATATAATTGAAGCAGAAAGATTCTCTTCGTGAATAAGCTCATTGGAGTTTTAACTAAAAAAAAGGATAAAGAGAGATTGCAAGGTCTAATTAATAAATCTACTTATTTTTCTGAGGACATTCTTTATCCTGTTCTGCTTTCCAAGATTTGTCATGTTACCAGTTTAATGATAATGGATTCTCATGTCAAGAGTAAACACCTGGGAATTGCTGCCACCCTTAGCAAACTCAGAATTTTGGAATTTTGGATACCCAAAGCTAGACAAGCTATTAAAACGGTAATATCTAATTGCGTCATTTGCAAAAAAATACAACTCTTCTCTTTAAATATCTCAAGACTACAAATTTACCTAAACGTTGTGTTAATCTCGTTAAACCCTTCCTGCATACCGGAATTGATTTTGCTGGTAATTTGTGGTTGTGGGTACATCAGAGTGACGAAAAAAAAAAAAAATGTATATTTTAATCTTCGCTTGTTTTAGTGTGAGAGCTGTACACTTGGAACTGTTGTCTGATATGACCACACAGTCTGTGATTTTGGCATTTTTGACATTTTTCAATGTCTATGGAGTTCTGTCTCACATTTATTCTGATAATGTGCTGTCCTTCATCGAGGGCTGCGATATTGCTAAACAAGTTTATTTGTCTGATGATTTTAAAGGAAGTTTTGATACTCATCTAAATAAACACCAAACGATATCTTTGCATTCGGCTTGGTATGGTGCTGTGTGGGAAAGGTTAATACATGTTGTCAAAAACTGCCTTATCAAGGTTATAGGACGTAAGAAGTTGAATTATTTTAAATTCTTAACAGTTCTGTCAGATATACAGGGATCTGTTAACAATCGACTTTAATTTATCATTGTTTTGATGATTCTGGTTTGGAGGTGATTATCCCAAATGCATTTGTGCGTCTTTTCTATAAGAACTCTGTGTTTTTGAAATGATTGTTTTAGCAGGGAGGATCTTATTGAGAGTTTGGAATGTAGAGATGAATTCCTGAATTGTTTTAAAAAACTTTAGTATGAGCATTATCTTTTGAGTTTAAGAGAATTGTCTCAGGATCTTTATCAGTCTGACTTTGAAAATACTATTGGATTGGTTGGTTGGTTGGTTGTTTTTGTTTTATGGCATATCAACCCTTTTCGGGTTATTTAATGCCGAATCCAAAGATTTTGAAGAAAATTTTTTTAATAGAATATATTTGTTGTTTTCAAGTCGGTTTCTACTTAACCTATAATTGGGACCCTAACAGGTATCACCACTCCGAGTCAAAGTGGACCTGAGGGCAATGGTAATTAAAGGGTGGCTCCACACTCCCCAAAGCCCGCAAGCTGGGACCTCACCACTGGATATAGTTTAAGGTCATATCCAGGACCATAACGTTGGGAGATGTTGTTTTAATAAAAAAAAAAAAAGATAAAAACCGTGTCCTTATTGGTCACTGGGAAGGGTCGTCATTCTAACCTCTAGATCAGATGATATGGTTCAGTCTGTCTTGATCCAAAAAGTGATAGCAACACTTAAAAACATTCTCTGAAGAATTTGTGTCCTGTGGAAATCTTGATAATCGACTTGCATCAGGTTTCTTCAGATAATGATGAGGCAGGTAATTCTCACTGCTCGAAAATATCAGTTGCTGTTTCTACTCTGAGAAGAAAGGAGTGTTGCTGTCAGGGCGCCTTACTGATAAGACAGGTTAAATATGTCTATGTTACCTGACATATTTGTCGAGGTCTTGGGCAAGTTAAGGAGACCAAAAAGCTTTGTAAATAGCCTCTCTGTCTTAACATTGAAATAGTTGGATTATGCGGCGAATTTGAAAACATTAATTATTCCAGCATGAAAAGGAAAAGAGGATTCGTTGCACCAGTTTCTAGTTATCTGAAACCCTGTTTCGGACTTTGACTCTGAAATGTGAACTTTATATTGCCTTTTCTCTATGGGGAGAGATTACAAAAAGATTATTCATTTTGTGGTCGGCGTTATTTGGCCAGGGAGATTTGGAAGTGTTGTGAATGCACACATGAAAATGCCACCAGTAAAGAAATTTGACTAAGGAAACTAACACAGTCTAATGGAAGAATGGATACCACTTCAAACAAAGAGATGGTAATGATTTTTTTTTTACATGGGGGTCACCACTTATCAAGGCCCGAAGGCCACTCAGGGATAAGGGTTATTGCATGTACAGTAATCAATGAGATAGTATTGTAGTAATCATTAGTATTGGGGGTTTTGATAGAGTGTCTTACTTAAGGGGGCGGTTTGTCAGGAGTTTGTTTATGTTGGACTTGAAGACATCCAAGTTGTAGTCAGGTGGGAAACAGGCAAGCAGCAGAGAGTTCCACTGGCGTGCAGTTCTAAGAAAGATGCTTTGCTCATGGAATCTACGTTTGGATTTAGGCACAAATAAAGAGTGGGGAAAATTATTGACAGTAGTTCAGCCAGACGGGTGTTTGTCGTGAAAGATTGGCGGGGGCAGGGGACGAGGGATTGGAGCTCAGACGAGCACCTGCCATGGAAATAACAATAAAACAAAGACAGGCTCGCAACGTCTCTTCTGTGGGAGAGAGGTTGCAGGGAAGAGAAAAGGGCATCCCCCACTAAACCACGAAGTCTATTTTGTACTCTGTCAAGGCAGGATAGGCTGTTTTTAGCAGCTCCTGCCCAGATGTGGCAGAAGTACTCAATCCTTGGACGTACTTGGCTTTATACAGATAGAGAATTGCATCAGTAGTGAGATATCTTCTGGAGCGGTAGAAGGATCCCACCATTTTCCCAGCAACCCTGGCAACAGATTGGATGTATGTGTTCCATTTCAGATCAGGAGTAAAGGTCCAACCCAGAAGCTTGTCAAAACATGGAGCCTCTCCAAGACGAGAGCCATTCATTTCAATTGATGCCAGATGGAGATCAGAGCGTTGATGATGTAAAGATAGAAGCTTGGTTTTGGATGCATTAAAAGTGACCAGCCACCTCTTCCCCCATTATACCACGTGCTCAAGATCAGAGGAGAGAGAATTAGAGAGAACTTTGTCATTTACAGCCTTTGATGTGTTGCCATAGATGGTCGTGTCATCAGCATAGATGTCAACGAATGATTTAAGTATGTGTTTTGGGAGATCATTGATGTAGATCAGGAAGAGAGTTGGGCCCAGGATGGACCCCTGGGGGACTCCAGCATTAATACTGTGGGCCTCTGATTTCTGCCCATCAACCACTACTCTTATGAACCTATTGGAGAGAAATGATTTAATGATTGAGAAAACATTTCCAGTAATACCTTAACTGGAAATCTTGTAAAGTAGGCCCTTATGCCATACCTTATCGAAGACCTTCGATATGTCAAGAGCAATTGCCCTGGAAAGGAAACCTTTGTCAAGAGATTCACTAATCCTATGTGATATAACCGTTAGTATATCTGCTGTAGATCTTGCAGAGCGGAAACCATATTGTGTGTCACTAAGAAGGTTGTTTCTGTTGAGGTAGTTGACTACATCTTTATTTAATATGGATTTCAACAACTTACTCATGACACACAGGAGACTTATTGGTCTGTACTGAGAGGGAGATGACTTTTCACCTGAATTCTTAAATACAGGGCATACTGATGAGGTTTTCCAGGGTGTTGGAAAGCACTTCTCCTTAAGGCAATGCTTAAACAGTTTTGTAAGTATGGGGGCAAGTTCTGGTTGGAGCTTTTTCAGCACTATAACTGGAATGCCATCAGGGCCAGTTGCTTTACTGGAATCAAGGTTCTTGATTAGCTTGGCGACCTCACACACAGATATTTGTATGTTGCATAGCGTGTTGTCTGTTATAGGAGGAAATACAGGGAGTTGATGGTCATTGTCGCATAGGGTAGAATTAGCTGCAAAGTTCTTGGCAAATAGTCTGGCCTTGTCTGATGCTGACGAGATGGCCTCAGGTCCATTGATGATAGTTGGGATAGAACGCACACTTCTGTTCAAGATCCTGTTTGCTATTTGCCAGAACTGGTGGGAACCAAGCCGCTGCTCAGCTACTTTGGATTGAACAGACTGAGCATATAGCTCTCTTGCATGTTTTATTACTCTTTTACAGTGTTTGCTGGCAGTCCTGAAAGCAGCTTTAGTCTCAGTACATCTATTACGTTGGTAGCTATGGAAAAAGTGATTTCTGTGCGCGATGGCAGCAGCACTTTCAGGAGAAAACCATGGCTGGCTGTAAGGTTTTTGTTGGAACTTTTTAGATGGTATGAATCGGTCTATGCCTATAATTAACCATTCGGTCAGGTCTGATACTATAGAGGACACATCCTTTTTAAACATGGAATGCAGAGATAGGTCAGATATGAATGTACGGAAGCTATCCCAGTCAGCCATAGAGTATCGATATACAGTACGGTGAAGAGGTACGTCTGAAGACTTATTACATTTCGTTTTTATCTTAACTGCTACAACAGAGTGGTCAGAGGAGTCCAAAGGAGATAGAACGGAACATGAACACAGCTCAGGGGAAGTTGTGAGGAAAAGGTCTAGAAGGCTTGCATATTGACCGGGTGTATCGGGCACACAGGTGGGTTCGTGAACAATCTGAGTGAGATCATAGGCAATGGCAAAATCATGACAAAACCTCCCCTCGTCATGGGTTTAATTGACTGGGTCAGCCATTCCACATTATGGGCATTGAAGTCACCGCAAATGTGAATGTTAGCCGAAGGATGAGCAGACAGGATGTGGTCAATTTTCTCAGATATGCTCTTAAAGATAGTAACCCCACTGTTGTGGGGGCGATAGAGGGCAAATATAAATGCAGTGGTGTAAGCTAGTGCAACCCTGAAGCACATATAAGGTAAATTAGGGTCTTCTCTGGAGATATCCCTACTACATGGAAAGCCATCTTTGATGTAGGCACATATTCCATGCCCATGGCGATCTTGGGGGTCAGATTTAGATGTTAAGTTGGAGTATCCTTTAATTATGAATTCGTCTAGAGAAGTGGTTGGCCCTATGCCAGTTTCACTTAGAAAGAATATGTCCGGTTTCGTCTCCTGTTTCAACCTCTGGAAGGTTGGAACGTAGACCCCTGATGTTGGAGAAAGAGGCCTGGTAGTAGGGGTCTACGTTGGTGGATGGGGTTCTAGGTTTATTCATGTTTTTTTTTTTGAGATTTGTCATGATCGAGGTTTTGGGGTTTGTGGAGCAGGTTGGTAGACTTGGTTGGAGTAGGACAGAGAGGGAAAATAAGAGAGAAAAAGAAGAATTTTCTTTTTTTTTTTGTGGCACATGATAAGGTAAAGCCGTAACAATTACCCACTAGTATGGCATTGAGAGGCCCTACCAGAAACTACTGTATGGTCCAGAATCCATTCACCAGATGGCAATACAGCAGCTCCGGTACTTTGCACCTGCTGATAGGACAGCCTCCTTAGTGGTTAATCCAAGGTTTGGGTCCCTGACTATCAGGCAGGTAACGTCAGCCCAGATGAAACGTTTACCTCCAGCACCCTTACTAGTGACATGACCACAAGGATAGACATAGAAACAGAAATTTTCCGACATCTCAGGCTACTCTTTACAAAGTACTACCGACCTAGAAAGCAGCTTTTTCTTCACCCTTTGTCAGAAAAATCACTCATAAAAAAGGACTCTGACTAAAAAAATGAACTAATACACTTTCTTAAAAGGATTTATATGAACATTGAATTACCTTCAGTAAGTGACCGCCCCCCCCTCTTTCTTTCCCTCTCTCCCTGCTCTACCGTTTTGAAGATGTTATGATACAAGGATTTCGCTTGTAAGTCAGATAGACAAGTTTTGGCAGTCAGCAGATTACAGACTTTTTTCCGATCAGGACTTTCACTTGAATAAAAATCATTTCTTTCCAGTCGGATTTTTTTCCCTATTCTTTTTTCCCATGAATGTTTCTTTCTGTTTATATATATATTAGTGTTGGGAAGATTAATTGGAATCGTAATTGGGAATTGGAAAAATCGGAACTTTTTGGAGTACTGGAATCAGTATCGGAATCAGAAAAGTTATAGTCTCATTTCCGATTCCAAACTGATTCTTTAAAATAAAAAATGAAACAAGCACAGATTGTTTTTTTTTTAATTAGAATTTGTTCCTTTACAACATAAGACTGAGAAGGGCCCCAGAATGGGTTATAAATCTAATTTACAGATTTAACATTGATTAACAGAGTTTAATTTATTTTATTTATTCACTATTTATTAAGAGATAACTTGCTTATTGCCTTTGGAATCGTTTTACATTTATTTGCTGGGGGTAAACTTCGTTGGTGCCAGCTGTACATTGGAGTATCTGTCATTGGCTTTTTCTGAAATAATTAAAGTTTTATGGCACCTCATTGGACATGAGGAAATTCTGCTGCAATTGTTATTCCAAGCATATTTGAAAACCCATTCTCAGTGTAGCCTCTCCAAACCGAATTTAATTTGTTTTTATTAGTTTTTATTGTAAGCAAAGTAAATATTGTAGAGTTCACTTGCCTATTCAGTATCACAGATTTCCAAAAGCTTTTTGCACCTATTTGGTAAATGGCCATATGGTTTTTATTAGAGACTTCGCACTTTAATATCAAAGATTTAATATGATGGGAATTTTTTCTGGTGCTTGTTTTGTCTGATCACCACATCCTTTGAAATATTTCATGTTTCCTTATATTTTGTTTGTTTTTGGCACAAGTGAAAATATAGATGAAAATCTCACAAGTTTGTCAAAACTTTGGAAGAGCAAACATTGAGAAGTTTGTTAACTTAAAAAAACTTTCATTTGCATTTAAAATACCCAAAACATATGAAATTCTACTTTTTAGGCAATTATGTGTGAGCACACTGAAACTTTATTTTAGAATTTAGAATGGGGGTTCAGTTGTGTATATATATATATATAATGTAATCTGATCCCATTTCAGTACATTATAACTTTTTAAGCAGTTAAGTAATTTTTACAAATAATTCTAAGGCCAATCAGCAAAATCATAAAATAACACGTAATTGCTATATTTTTCATATTGCCACTCATACTTAGGGTTATTAGTAGGAAAGGAGCATGGTTTTTATGACTTTTAACAATAATATATATTAATACGATAGCGTGTGTTATTATTTTATGTGCCACAATTGCATCCGAGTGACTATTGTTTAATTGTTATGGATTTCCATTTCTTTTACCAAGAATTCTTCATAAGTTTTGGTTTTGGCTTAAATTATAGCTGATGGAACTCCAGTGATCCATTTATTTTTATAAATAATTTTTTCAAGAATTTTTCATAAACTTTGGTTTCGGTTTCGATTATAGCTGAAGGAATTCAAGCTGATGTACTAAAGTCATCTGGATATTTTTTTATTTTTGAAATCGCAACTTTATAGTTTATAAAAATCGATAGGACATTAACTCTATAATAATATATACGAAGTCTGCAAGAATTAAATATCATATTTAAGCATACTTTACGACCTGGCTATGCTGGGCGTCCCTGCTAGCTTAGATAAATACTTTTGCAGTTTTAACAAGAGTTATAATATCAGAGCATCTCTATTTATGCCATGAATACCAACATCAATATATTACATATGAATGAGTCCCTTGTGGAATTTCCACAGGTCCCGCTAGTTGTTATTATTTGCATCTAGTTTTTGTTTTGTTTTTTTTTACAGCAAAGCAAATTAATTTAATAACCTACCAAATTTAGTTAATTAAAATAAAATTTAAACATACATAAAAGGAAGGCACATAATAGTTAACGAATACCAATGCCCTCTTCATGTTAAAAATGGTTTTCTAAATAGTAACATTATTATTTAGAAATTTGTTCATAACAATGGGAGGTGGGCATTGCTAATATTTTGTTCTTACATCGTTTTCTCATTTTACTTACAAATCGTCGACTATTTTCAACTGTTTATGAAAACTTTCAAGTAGCATGTTGTATACTAACGACGAAATGGTACAATTTGGCTTTGTTTAAAATCAAAATAAACCTTTTGTTGTCTTTCAAATAATTAAAATATACCTGGAAATTACCTGGGGGGTTATGTAATATGAAAATTTACAAAAAAGAAAAAAAACCCAACAAATCTCTAATTAAATATTTATAAAAAGAATTAGAATCGGGAATCGAATCGGAACCGGAAATTTAGAACAGAATCGGTAATTGGATCGGAATCTGGAAAAATTTTGGAATCGTCCCATCACTAATATATATATAATTTTGGTACTGGCAGCAAATTTATAGCTTAGCTATGATATTCATTTGATAATATCTTTTCTATGATGAGAAGAACGCATTTCTTTGAAACTTCATGGATTAAGGAAATTTCAATATTTTTTATTTGGGTATTCTGTCGAACAATACATTCATGTAAAGTATAATTTACCGTCTTAAATTGTGTTCTTCTATGACACGCTCTATTTCCTATTTTGGTTGTATTGTGCTTTTTTTTATTTGGTTGGGATTATTATATAAATATTAATATTTATATTCACTTTAAGTTTACAGAAGCTTTTGGTTTGTAAATTAAATTTTTAATTCTTGTGTGTGTGTGTGTGTGTGTGTGTGTGTGTGTGTGTGTGTGTGTGTGTTACATCTTGAAAACCTGGGCGAAAATAATAAAAAGGAAACAATAATTTAGAATTTCCGATCGACTCTAACTTTTTTTAGGGCAGTTAACTAAACATTTGTACCATTAAACCTAGGCACCGCCAAAAATGGCCGCAAAATCAAGTTGTTGTTGTTTTTTAAAACTAAATTACATTTATTAAAATCCATTATTTCTGAGTAACTTTTTTTTTTCCAGAAAGATAAAACCCTGAATTTTATCATATAGAAAACAGAATAATGTAAAACTTTTTCTACTATTTTTAATTCAATTTTAAATGTTAAATTTTCCCAAAAAGTTAACAATTGTTATTTTTTGTCTTGCACAAAAAACGTACTTAAATATTTAAAAAAAAGGGTTTTTGAAATAATTTATTTATTCATTTATTGTCTAACTAAGATTTAGGATGATTTTCTAAGAGAATATGCAAAAATATTATAATATAAGTACCTGAATTTCAAATAATTCCACTTATTCATGTATGTAACCAGATATTTCGCGTCGCCGAAGAGTTCAGATCGACTCTGTTTACGTTTTCTTTCGATGAGACGAAAACTATGGAAGACTAAACAGGCCAAAAAAACTTATTTTTCAGTGACGAAAATTTCAATGTATTATTAAGCTGAGGCTGGCCAGTACCAGATGGGTGACCATTTGTATGAGTTTGGTTTTTAATGTGTATGTGTGTGGGGGCCAGGCTCCCCAAAATGGGGGGAGGGGGCAATTTAAAGCAGAATAAAAAAAAATTATTTCAGCGCTTTTGGTCCACCGTAGTCGAAAGGCGGCAAACGTTTTCAAACGAGATCGAAAAAAATGATGCTATTTTTAACACAAAGGGCACAATATTTATCGAATTTTTTTTTTTTGTATCGATTATTCAAAGCATGCTCTGTTTAATAATGGTCATGCATTATTCGGCTCGCTAAAAAAAAATTGTTAATTAATTTATCAAAAATTTTAAAATGGCTTTTTTCGTATAAATATAAAAAAATTTTTTTTTTTGTTTTGCTTAACTTAAATTAATTATTTTACTTAACATATTCACCGAATTTCATACTTCAAAACTCAAAAGCGGGATAATTAAACACAATCGAAGTTCTGATATTCAGACGTCAAAATAAGGTATGCAAACAATTTTTTTTTTTTTTTTTTTTTTAATCTATAATTCTGTCCCTTACAACAACACAATATGTTTTGTTCAGTTTCAAATGATTATTTTAAGCATATTTGTTCCCACTTCAAAACAAGGGGGGGGGGTTTGTAAGCAAAAAAAAAATATATATATAAATATCGTTTATGAAAAATAAGTACACTGTTATAAAGTTCATTCTTCTCCTAATAATCGCTGAAAATTTCGTATTGATCGGATAATTATCTGATTTTTGGTAGATTTTTAAAAAGACGGTCCGTCAAAAAGTACTGACCTGCCCCCCCAGTTTTGGCGGTCCTAAGTTCGGTTGGCAATATTGTACCTATTTACTATGCCTCCCCACGGAACAGAGTTAGACACCAGGGTCGTTTTTTAACGTGGAGAAAAGGCACAAAAATAAAAATTGTCTCAGTCGTGAAGGATTTCTCCTCCACCGAAAGAGAACAAGAAAATGAAGTGCACAGCAGACAGCACTGCAGCAATGCAGCATCTGAAGAACAGATACTACACTTTGATCTTGACCCCCCCAAAATTGGTTACCTGTCCTAAAGAATGGCTCAGAAATACGAAACTGATCCCTCACTCTAAATTCTGATTTTTTTTCTTTCCACCTTTTGCAGTAATCGCTTAAAGAATGCAAAATGTTATTATTTTGGTGGCGATGGTGGTAGTGGGGGGGGGGGCTGAAGTTGTTAGCTGTAGAGGTCCCCAAATACCGAAAAGCGGTTCTCGTCAGCCTTTAGTCAGAACTCTCTCCCTGTTCCCTGCTTCCTTGACTCTACCGATATACAGAAATATAAACAAACATCTCTTTGCATTCTTCTTCACTTAGGATACCCCTTAAAAATCTGTCTCCTAATTCACAGTAGCCCCTTTACGTCTCCAGTCGCACTACGCCTTGTTTGAGGATGAGTAAAAGTTAAAAAAAAAATTAAATAAAAAAAAAAGCACTAGAATAATACCGAAGTGTCATATCAGAACAGATGTAACACTTTGCTCCTAGCCAAAAGGCCAACGAGCCGAGGAAGTCGTGTCTAATAAGAGAAGTGACGATCAGCATAAACAATGTTGTTTTCATTAGCGCTAACTCTCGACAGTTGAGAGAGAGAGAGAGAGAGAGAGAGAGAGAGAGAGAGAGAGAGAGAACAACAACAACCCTAACCCTACTACTACTACTACCACTACTACTACTACAAACCCCAACAACCAGTAGCAGGAGTGAAGATGAATGATCCAGCGGCACCCTAATAAAAATCAGGGTTTTTATCATTTTGGGATTTTACTCTAAACATTTGGCCCCTGTTTTTCTTTTAATCTGAAAATATACAAGAAACGACATAAAAAAAGATACTTAAATCTTCAACATTCCAATTTAAAGTAAGTAAATTTTTATTTTTTGCTTTTAGTTCAACGTTCAACAGGAATTTCATTTATTTCCTCACATTTCACTCTCATCGCATTTTTGTTAGTTGAAAAAAATGCGTTTTTTAAAATTTTTTTAATAAAATTTTTATTTTCTTTATTCTTTAACCACAGAGATTATTGTGATATCTGAGTTTTGCAAATAACTGAATATATATATATATATATATATATATATGGAAATTTTTCTTTCGTATTTTCCCTATACTCATCACATTTAAGATATTTTCTTGCTAAATTAAATTATTCAAAAAGAATTCAATTAATTTTTGTTAAATTTGAAGGGATTTTTGTGCTTTACGGTTTTAATACTGATTTAAATTCTGGAATATTTGCTATTATTATTCTGTTTATTCGCAAACGTACTGAATTTGGAACCGATTGGGATTAATGAAATTCATAATAATAACAAATGGTGATGGAAAAAAAGGGTTTTGCTGTTGAGCGTGTTTGAAAGGGAACAAAAATTTCAGCATACATTACTTCACTTCACTGTCTGGTTTAAATTTATTATTTTTCAAAACATTTTAAAATACAATCATAATTTCAGCATAAGTATTTTATTCATTTGCTAAAGTCTACTATTTGTAATAAATACACATTTTACCAGGAAATTCCTTCATTCCATGTGACAGGCATGTCTTCAAGAAGAAAAAAAAAATAAGAATACAGCGATTGGGAAGCAAACACGTTTTACACCGGGACGCTCCTCCCTTTTATTATTATTATTAGCAACATTGCAAATTATCATAAATATTCGTGATATTTTAGTTTAAATTATGGACTTATTTTTCGATTATTATTTATTTTTAAGGGAAGAAATAACAACAACAAAAATAAAAAATAATTGTATTTGCTGGAATGAAGGCGATTTCGAAAACACTGATTTGTCAATAGTGGGTAGAAAAGAAGTTGTGTACGGTTTTAGCTTCCTAAATTCTCTTCTCAAAATACGTTATTCTATACGATTTTTAAATTTGTAGTTTTAAAAATATCGCAATTTAAAATCTAGCAAAATAAAAATATTATAGGTTCTTTTTCTTTTTTTTTTAAAGAACACGTTTGTTTGTTTTCTTTGCATATTTTTTATCAAGTTTTGAAGGCAATTTGATAGAATAATCACTGCCGCTTCCAATTGAATGTTTTTATTATTTTATTTTATTTATTTATTTATTTATTTTTTCGAATTTTTCTGAGAATACTTTTAAAAACAGCCACAAATAAATAAGTAAATAAATAAATATTATTGGTGACGGAAGTGATTCTATAAAATCGTTTAAAATATTTAGATTTATCGTCCCTCCCCCCCTCCATCCATTTACTTTCCCTCGTATTATTAGGATTATTTTTTTTTTAAATATTAAAGTCAGTCAAACGAAATACTAAGTTCTGTTAAAAGAACATTATCGATATTCAATAAAATCTTATATATATATATATATATATATATATATATATATATATATATATATATATTACTTTGTTTCGTTACATTTGTTTACAGCATAATCGCAATGGAATTTTAAAAAGACAAATCGAGTTAAATCGTATATTATGACAATTTGGGACGCTGAAACCGTACACAAACGGTGGGAAAGTAAACAGTAAACACAAGAAAGCCAAGAAGGAATTTAAAAGCAATGATTGTTCGTATTTGCTTTAAGCTTTGAAGAAAAATGAAACACCCAGCGAAAATATAAACAAATGATTGTAAACATTTTGAAATCGTAAAAGTAATCATTAGTATTTTACCGACATAAATTGTTTTAAAGGAAATACAGTTGGAAATGTAATCAAAACAATTTGCTTTACCTACTCATTTGTGATCTATTTGCGTTAAAAAATAAACACTGATTACAAGTTAAACAACGTAAAATGATTTCAAGTTCGTACATACCAATTCTGAACTAAGTAACCACCTTATTTAACGTAAACAAGTAGCTAAACAAAGATGGTTACTTTGCTCAAAATCGGCATTTACGCTCACAAATTACATAAATAGTATTTTGTGGGCTAATCTGGGTAATCGGTCACAAATTTGTTGGTAAATAAATTTTAGACTAATTTCATAGCTGTATATACTTTAAAACTAATTTATATCGGTAATAGTAGTGGTTATTAATTTTAAATATATGGTTGATTACGATTCTTGGGTACTTATGCAGTGATGGTACCGCGACCGCGCGATTAACATTTTTTTTTTTTGTTATTATCAGTATTTTCTAATTAAATTCGAGTTTTACGGTACCTGCTGGTCCACATATGTATGTATGAGCGTGCAGCTGCAGTGCAGTTGTGTGTGCAGGTCGATGTATGTGTTCACGAGTATATATATATATATATATATATATATATATATATATATATATATATATATATATATATATATATATATATATAACTATTTTAATTAAATCGTTAAAGGTGAAAGCGCAGAATATTTACAAAACACCCTCCCATGTTAGGAATGGGTTTCTAAATAATGTTATTATTTCAGCAGCACGCACCTTCTCTATAGGTACGGGATTTAGAGCATCCATTTTAACACGAGGTGGGACAACCGGAAATGAATTGGAGACATGAATCGTAAAGATAACCAAATATATTTAAAAATGCCTATTATAAAAAAAGACTGGGTCAATTTTTACGACGTGCCCCAGCGTATTATAACGTGACCATCCTGTCAGCTGAGAAATGACGTCATCGCCATAGGTCCTAGCAAGCAAGATAAGTGGAACACAGACTGTCGATAATGAGCAGACATTTTTTACAAGAAGCGTTAGAAAACTTCAAAATTGGATTAAAAAAGCTAAACATGATACTTCGTACTGAAACTCATCCAATATTAATAATAAAAATATTAATAACCAAAAACAAATTGAAAGGGAGAAAAGTTGTTAAAAAGTTTAAAAAGAAAAGGAATACGATTTGATTTGTATGTAACTGAAGTTTATTCAATAGAAATAAATAAAAATGAACAATAAATATTTTTTAAATAATAAAAAAAAACATTTTAAAAATCAAAAACTGAAAAACAAACGATAAATTAGTTTAACTGAAATACGAACAATAAATTAGTTTAACTGAAAAACGAACAATAAATTAGTTTAACTGAATAGCGAACAATTAGTTTAACTGAATAACAGACAATAAGTTAAAAATTAAATTCAAACAAATTTTAGTATAAACAAAGTTATTAAGGCAGAAATATTTCAAACATTGAATATTAAAACTTTTCAAAAATCTGTTGTAGAATTTAATTAAAAGTTTGAATTTTTCTTTTTCTAATATTTTATTTTTTACTAATATTGTCATTCTCTTTGCGACAAAAATTGTTTATAGGGGATTTCGATGAACTCCATATCAGCATTTTTTCAATTTGCTGAATAGTGTGACCCTCATCACAAGAGTCAACATGAAATAATCGATTTTGATCAGCCAAAATATTTAAAGTTATGTACATGGCTAATTTTCTCTGATGAATCGAATGTAAAAAAGAATCGCATTTTGTAAGTTTGTTTATAACTATATAATTATATAAGACAAAATTATTAGTTATATCATTTGGTTATAGCAGAGAACCTCTGTTAATACCCTGAAAGTAGCTGTTTAATTCAGCTATTTCTTCAACAGCCTCTCTCCCGGATATTAAATTTTTGCAGCTATTGCATTTCAGTTTTTTGAAAACTGCATGACAGCAATAACCTGCTAAGTATAATGTAACAGGAAGTACTTCCTTGCATTGATTAACATTATCTTCTGTTACATCTATGTTAAATTTATAAACATGTAACTCTTGCTCCCTTGTCATTTCATCCCAGTTAGTTTCTTTTAAATTTTTCAATTCAATAGTTCGATTATTAATTGGTAAGCTCAGTTTTAAAACTGACAACATTCTGAGTTTTCTTTTCACATTCATACACCTGACGTATCGATATATTTATACTGATCTCCACTAAGTTGTCGATACTGGCCAAACCTTGTCTCAAGGTTATCTGTCTGAAACTTTCCTGGTAATATATACACCATGTTCAGTACATTTATACAATATTTAATCAATTCTAAAATTGCGTAAGTAGTATGGTGCATAGCAGTATATGTTTCCCTTGTTAACTTACCAGTTCTTCCATGAATGCTATTCCAAGTTTCTAACCTGTCACAGAATACATTTAGGAAACTATAATTATCACTATTTAATGTAAGTGGATTAGCATATTTATTATGAAGTCGACAACCTTTATATGGTGTTTTCACATTCAGTATTGTCTACCAAATATAAAATATTTGAATGTATTCTGCGATTTCTGCATAATTTGACAAGCATTTCTGTTTTCCTAAGGTTAGCAAACCTTGAATAGTATATTCGTTGAAAATTTGAAAAACCAAATTAACATTTTGCCTTTCAAAAGTAGTCGGAGAAAGAGCTTTTGAAGTCAACTTATAGCAATATTTCACAAGTGATTAAGATTCTAGGGCATAAAGTTTATGTAAACTAGAAAATGGAGCACTTTGGATGTTATCTAATTCATGATTTCCATTATAACAAAACTTTGGGAACATCATGCATTTACGTTCATCTTTTTGGTCAAGCCAATTGTTTCTAATGCATTTTAATATATGCACTGAGTCGAATAAGAAGAAAAGAGGGCTAGACGTTCTAACTGGATGGGGATATACAATTGAAAGCTTTGATGAGCTACAAAAGAAAGACATAGCTTTTTTATTTATTGCAATCTGTTATAATAGATAATACCTTAAACTCTATATCTTCTAAGCCAATTATTACACGTTTAATTATGTCAAATAAGTTCTTAGCTAGAAGACATTTAGTTGGCATAACATGCACAACATCCTTATATTGTGAGAATACACTGCTAAGCATAAAAGCAAATGCATTTGTGGCAGGTTCATTGCTGTTGTTAGCTAAGCCAACAATATTACCACCTTTATAATCAAGATAAGGTTTGAGATGTATTTCATCAATAAGTAAAGATACTGTGATGTCATTCTGCATTAGTAACTTGAACTTACTTTTAATATACATGAGAAAATTGTTATCGTGTTGTTCAATGACAGGATTCATAAAAGTTGATAAGGTTAATCTTCGAATGGTTGAATAGCATGGTAAAATTACATTTTTAGTGTCTTTTAACAGTCTTTACCCTCTAGGGGAGCAGTTATATAATAAGGAAGAAAATACCATAATTTCACTCGAATAATTAATCTTATTCATTGTCATTATGTTAATTTGTTCATATATGAACTTAATGGCATTAAAATATTTAAATGATTCATCTTGCACTAATAGCAAAAATGATAAGATTAATTTTAATAAAGAACTTATATTAGAAGTTTTCATTTCCTGTTCTTCGATGTCCATTTTTTTCATGTTTTCCATCAAAATCTGCAGAGTATTGTCCTCTGTTACATGTTTAGGAATTCTGTACTCCCCTATAGCACCAAGACCGTCTTAAAAGACAAGACGAAGGCCACGATAGCACTCATTTCCACATCACTACAGAATACTCTAACAGCCAAGTCCGGTTCAATCACCATAGACATTTTTATTTTTGGGCATGGGCATCTCTTTATATGGCGTATAATGATGGTATTGTCTTGTCTAATAGAAGTCCAATAATTTTTATCTATAAACGTTAATTTTTTTTCTAAATCCTCAATATCATGGAAAGTTTTACGTTTCCGTAATTCTAACTCGTCAGCAACACTTTCACATAATGCATGCTTAAGAGCAGAAGTTTCTAAACACATTTTCTTTGCGTTAAGAGACTCTCTAAAAGTGGTTGATGGCGATAAATAGGAAGGACAGTTTGGTAATATTCGAGGAATAGCACCATCCTTAAGATAGGGATTTTTTAATTTAACACTAATTGTCTTTCCAGTCCTTTCATCAAATGCTGATGCCTCTCGCTGTATGTCTTCAGGTCGAAAATGAAGTTCACATACCTAAAGAAATAATTTAAAAGAAAATCGTACCATGTTTGACTTAATACAAAAAAAAGAAAATTACATGACAAAAAATGATCAAATAAAAAAATAAGGTAAATGTGCAGAATTAGTCCACCCTCGAAAAATCCTTTTAAATGACCACTTTTATAGGTTTTCGGGGGTGCTGAAAACGAAAATAACGTTTAAAATTACGGCAAACTAGTAGTTTCCAAGATATAAAGAGATGTTAGTTAAAAAAAAAAAGGGGAGGGGATAATTTAACCTAAAACGACCACCCACTTTATGGCCATTTTTTTTTTTTTTACATGAGCAACGAGCAATTTTTTTTTTTAAATTACATTTTCGCCTCAAACAAGGCGAAGTGTCTCTGATGTAGGAATGAACACAACTAAATGTAAAATGAGCACCTACAGTTGACCCCCTCTACCTGACAAAAATTCTGTTTACGTTTTTTGAAAGGGGGTGCTCATTTTACGTTAAACTGTGTTCATTGTACGTTGACTCCCAACCCCCAACATAAAGGTGGCCATACTCATTTTTCTTCGCTTTTATTTGTTAAAAAAAAAGCGCCCTAAAAAAAAAAAGCGATTGCCATAAAGTGTGTGCTCATTTTTACGTTAAATTTTTATAGAAAAGTGATTCCCCATTTTTTAAAACTAACATTTCTTCATATCTTGGAAACTACTCGTTTGCCGTAATTTTAAACGTTATTTTCGTTTACAGTGCCACTAGCAGTATCAGAATTTTGGAGGATTTTTGACACCCCTAACACAAAACTGTGAATAGCAAATACAAAACTCGTAATTTCTCCATTTAAAGATGGTGGTTTATTTTCTTTATGGAATATACTTCCAAAATAAACTATTAAAATTGTTTAAAAAATAATAGAAATATTTTTTTATTGCCAGCATTTTGTAAACGCTTTTTTTTTTTTTTTTAAATAAAAAATAATATTTCTATTATTTTTTAAAACAATTTTAATAGTTTATTTTGGAAGTATATTCTCCAAAATTCTGACATCTACAGGGCTACGACATTTACCACAAATAATTATTAATAAGCTTTTGGCATAACAAAAACGATCATAAACTTAAAAAAAAGTTTAATCTATTTCATGCTGATATAAATATTGCACAGTAAAATAGTTGAACTAAAAAGATAAATGATTTTTCTTATTTAGAATTATCTAAACAAGGAATTTCGTTTTTACGATATCGCTTTTATTAAATTGTTAGGTGAAAGTACATAATATTTTCACCATACTCCCCATTTAAAATAAGTTTCTAAATAATAATTTATTATTTCAGCACATAACTTAAATTACATGTAAAATTCATTTTTTACTTACATTTTTATTTTAAAATACGTTCTAAAAAAATAAAAATAAAAAAGGCGCGTTTTTTAAATTTTTTAAAAAACATTTTAACACTTACTCTGCTATATTTAGATGGAGTAAAATCTTTTCTTTTTATTGCATTAATCCACTGGTAAATTATTTTCTTTTTTGGGGGGAAATGAAAACACAGTAACTTTTGATCCATTTTCGTAGTTACCTTGGCATTTTCGAACTATACATCTCGACGGCATGTTTAAATTTATTTAACCCTCCAAAACTTTAAACCAACTTCCGGTTTAGTCATTAGACACGTGACCAAATTTCAACAGACCGATGTTCATGACGTCACCAGACTAAATTATAGTCGTCGCTAGGCCATCATATAACGGTAGCCACGGTTATAAGCACCCAACCTCTTCATGTTAAGAACGGCTTTCGGAATACCCCCCCTCAAAAGCCGTTCTTAACATGGGGAGGTTGTAGTGTTTATAATACGCTGGGGCACGTCGTAAAAACTGACCAAAAACGGGGGGCGGGGACTAATATAAAACGAGATATAGTTCCAATCTTCCATATAAACTTCCCAAGAAAATTGTGACATTTCGCGTGTTTCTCACCCCTACGTGACTAACACATATTTTGTTTTGTAAGCAAATTAATATTTACAAGAATTATACTACAAATTAATACGGTGAATTGATTTGCCCTGTCACCACTTAGAAAATCATGCAAAACTAGGCGATAACATTTGGCAATCGTTTTTGGGGCTAATCGCTTCTTCAATCAGACTATAATTCGATTATTTAATGGAAAATAAACAAATAAAAAAAATCTCATTAAAAAAATCTAATCTATCAGAATATATGGTACTTCTACAGTTTATTGCCGAAAATGGAGACATTTTTCGGGCACCTGTCGTTAAAATCAGAGGGAGAAATCAGTATTTGAACCTATGACCGAAGTAGGAAATAAATAAAAAAAATTACAAAAGTGTTTGATCAAAATGATATTTTCTTAAAGACTATTCAATAAATGTCTTTACAATTATATGTTGATATATTTTTATTCAATAAATGTCTTTACAATTATATGTTGATATATTTTTATACAATAAATGTTTTGATTTTCAAATAGCGCTCGCCCAGTTTAAACAATTATGAATATGTCATTTTCATTTTCTGTTTTTAATGATAAAAATGTGTTTCATGAAAAGCTTTCCCGTTTTCATTAATTAACTCGAAACATTTCAAATTAAACAATTACGGATATATGTTCTCTTTCACTTTCTTTATTTACTTTTTTTTCCATAGTTCTTTCCGGAAATAATTAATATCTAGTTAATTTTTTTTTTTTTTTGTTATTTATTTCCTACTTCGGTCATAATTTAAAATACTGATTTCTCCCTCTGATTCTAATGACAGGTGCCCCCCCCCCCAAAAAAAAATGGCGTCTCCATTTTCGGCAATAAACTGTAGAAGTATCGAATATATTTCGGTTTCTTCGTAAACAAGTCAGCGATTTCAATAATTTTGTTAATAGTTAAGAAAAACACAAATGAATGACACCCTTCTTTGGCGTATGAAAGAAATTCGGAAATATTTAAAATTCTTAGCAAATCTTCAGTGTATATTTGGAACAAATTATTACATTTTTATAGTAATTTTGTAGATTGTGATAACACATTGCAAAAAGAGATTCTACTTTTTATGCGATTACGCGTGAACACGTGAAAAATTTAGGGTAAACAGAACATTTTTTCTGTTAACCAAATTTCTTTACCACTAACCCTATATCCAACTAGCAAGGTCGTAAGTACTCCAAAAAAATCGCAAAGAATTTATCTTCCATAGAAAAAAGGGGCTAACTATCCTAAAGTACTAGAATGGTCCTGAAATAGGGGGGGGGGCATCATTTTATGTAAAATTTATATATCAACATGATTCTCCACTCTAAATTCTAAAAGAAATAAATATATTTTTCGGTAAATCTTTCGAGTTTGGGGGTTGTTTGTTCCGAAAGCCGTTCTTAACATAGGGAGGTTGAAATTTGAGGAGGACGTGCCCCACTGCCCCACTGCCCCACTGCCCCAGCGTATTATAAATACCCCATACCTGGTTGGAGTGTTTATAATACGCTGGGGCACGCCCTCCTCAAATTTCAACCTCCCTATGTTAAGAACGGCTTTCGGAACAAACAACCCCCAAACTCGAAAGCCGTTCTTAACATGGGGAGGCTGGTCTACAAAACAAAACAAAAAAACGGGTATGCACAACTTGTGCATACCCGTTTTTATATCGTTTTATATTTATATTTTTATACCGTTTTATATCGCGATGTGGGATATATTTGTGCAATGTGGTAAATTTAAAAAAAAATCACTTTCTTCTGGGACTCCAAACAGGGGAAACGGACACTCACGGCTGGAGGGTTGGCGGCTGGACACTCCTAGATTTTAAAAATGAATTTTTGTCAACTATCCTAAGAGTCTTTTAACAATTAATCTGCATTCTTTCTTATTCTTTAAAACAAAACAAAAAAACGTGGTTTATTGTATAATTTATTGATTGTAAAAAATCCATTGACGGGAGGAGAATCCGAATTAAGTATGGAAATGTAGACGAAATCACATGATACGAAATAATTAATGTTATGATATTATCATAAATGAGATAAAAAAAAAAAAACAAAAAAACAAAACAAAGTGATGTTTGGTTTGTTCATTTATCTAACACCTGAAGAATTAACCTAGCAAAAAAAAAAAAAATAAATAAATAAAAAAATAAATAAAAATCATCAAAATGCAGACTACGTGAACTTTAATATTGTCCCAGACAAGCTTCCTAGCTAATTCAACAACCACTTGCTGGCTCTTTTCAACCAGAACAAAAGGTGAATCATTAAAATAATCACATGATTGTCAGTGTTGCCGTTTATTTATTTATTTTTGATTAATAACCAATGCCTGAGAGGATCTCATTTTTTATTACTAATTATTACTTAACTGACCTGACTGCTAAATATGGGGTTTTATCTAATCACTAACAATAATATACGGCGTTGCCCGGGATTGAATGAGAAATCTTGTGTTCGGACCATATGATACCTTTTTTTTCTCTTCTTTTTTTAAAAATTATATTTAATTTTTTTGGGAGGAAAAAATATAAAGTGAATTAATTAAAATATATTTCCGTAAATTTATAATCTTTCATCCTCGATACCCCGATTATTGTGAACCCATGTGCACTCTCGCTTGCCCCCACCCCTCAACTACTTACCATTCTTTTTCTTCATTTGTATAATTAAACATTTTAAAAAATAACACGTCATGTTTTCTTTATATTGATATCTAGCGCGAACGCTGACCCCACAATATTGTCTGCACACTTTAATTAAAATAAATATACTTATCCAAATATTTTGTTTCGGAACAACATGGCATTTCTGCAGAATATGGACCGTACTGAAATAATGTTATCATTTAGAAAGTCATTCTTAATATGGGAACAGGATTTGTTAACCAAAGTGTACTGTAACTGTACTACTACTACTACTTCCACCTAACAAGTTAAGAAACAAAAGATAGCGTATAAGGTTAGTTTTTTTTTTTTTTTTTTTTACGAGAGTATCCAGGATAGTATAAACACCTCCAACTTTCCCATGTTAAGAACGGCTTTCGAGGTTGGGTATTTATTCTGAAAGCCGTTCTTAACATAGTGAGGGTGTTTATACTACGCTGGCTACTCTCGTAAAAAAAAATAGCAAAATTTTATTTGGAGATCCAGAATAACTAATTTACAGGGTGTCCCAAAAGAAGTTGACGGATTTGAAATTTGAATTCAACCGAAAGTACCACTCTACGATAAATATCCGTTCCTAGTCGGTGTAACGACTCCTGATGACTTTGGCAGGCGCTTACTTTAGATGCCATAAAAAATAAAATAAATATATAAAAAATTAAAGAAGTTATAGTTTTTTTTTTTTTTTTTTTATCAGTCAGCTTCTTTTGGGACACAAGGACAGTCTGAATAGATGATTATGCCCGTCTGTCTTCAAAATTCAAATTGGTCCGTGAATAAATAGTGAGGAATTACAATTTAAAATATCCGTTCAAGTCCCAACTGGGACAACCAATTAATACAGTGGTGCTGACTGCTGATGCTCCTAACACTTTTCCATCGCTTTTATCTTCCGAGACACCATCTGATGTAATACAAAAGTTGTGATCACTGATTGTCACCTTCCACATACAGGTCCTGGTGTTTTCAAACTGTCACTCATCTGATACGTCATTGATAGAGAAATACTAATAATATATTTGGCGCAGCTACACTATAATAGCGAAATTTTGAAAATGAAAAAAAAAAATCAATAAAAAAAACAACAAAAAAAATGGTATCGACTGACTTTTTATGTCAATTTCAACTACAAGCAATGATATCTACTTAATTGGCATGTCAGAAGTACTTGAATATTACCGCATTATTAAAAAACAAAACAAAAGTTTTCGATCTTTATCGTAACCCTCACCATATTTCTCTGGGAACATGTGACATAACAAGGGAAGTAACTCGGTTATGCTCAAAACAAGGCAAGTAACTCATATTTATTATGATTGTTAACGGAAAATTTATTTTTAAGAAATCGGCCTTCTATTTACGTAGGCCACTTTTCAATAGGTTAATCTGCGTGTTTACCTTCTGCATTTTTATCCGAAGGGTGTAGTGAAACATTCGTCAAATTAAATTTTTGGACCTAAAAAAAAAAAAAAAAAATCGCGGTAAAATATGACGGCAATGAGTCGTCTGCAATTTGCCGGCAATAAAAGATGTCCCCCTTTATTTATTTTAATTTTTAATCTTTTAGATCAACAATTTTTTTTTATTAATTCAAAAAGAATCAATAGTTAGTTTGTTTTTTTTTAAATATTATTTTTATTTTATTTTATTATGTTTATATTATTAAAAGAGCACAAGTTAATGCCATGAAGGATATTTTTTTTTTAACACCGAAAAAAAAAAAATATCACGTTATCGACTTATTTATTTATTTATTTTTTTTCTTCCAAAGGCAGATCTGGTCAGGTCCGGCCAGCAATGTTATTGTCGGTGCCATTGTGTCTTGAAAAAACAAATATACCATTACCCCCCCCCCCCCCAAAAAAAAAGAAAAAGAATGAATATGAATCGAGAATACTTATCAGAAAACAAATTAATATTCGCAAAATAACTCATAAAAATCAGAAAATTAATATTTGGTGCCGTCTTGCAGTTTAAGGAAACAGATTTTTTTTACAAACAAATAAATATAATTAGAAATATTAATAAAACTATATTTAAACTTATAATAGTAAACCTTTTCTTTTTCGTATTTTTTGCAACCTGTTCCAGCGTAGTAAACACCCTCAACCACCCCATGTTAAGAACGGATTTCGAGGTTAGAGCGTGTTTATTCCGAAAGCCGTTCTTAACATGGGGAGGGTGGGGTGCTTATAATGCGCTGGGGCACATCGTAAATGTTTTTTTTTTTTTTTTTGACAAGCAAATTTCATTTTACGCCATGCATTATTGCATTGCCTGCGGAGTGCGGCGTTAATATCTGATCACCAATTTGTTGTCGACTTCCTTGAATTTTCGATTTTTTTTTTTTAGATCTAATTAATTTTTTAAAACTTTAAAATAAAGAAAAATGGTTCATTGGTTGGTTCACTATAAATAGGCAATCGACTTGTGTTACTTAATGACATTAACTTTAAAAAAATTATGTTACAATAATTATTTTCATTTTTTTCTATACTAATATTTTAATTATTAAATACTTAGTAATTCTTTTACAATAATTTCAATTTTTAAATTCTATCAATATTTTATAGTAATAACTGGAGATCTAATTATTTTTTTAATTTTAAAATAAACTAAAATGTTTCATTTTTAATAGCCAATCAAATTGATTTTAACTTTTTAAAAATTCTTTTACAATAATTATTTTTATATTTCAATATTGTTTCATTTAAATAATTTCTAATTATCGTTATTTGTTTGTCATTTTATTTATAAAATTACGCGGAAGTGATTCCAATAAAAAAAAACGTCTAAAAATCATTTTTTTTTTTAATCCTGTATTTATTAAAAAATTATTTAGTAAAAATAAAAAATTGCTTTCCAATATTGTCAATTTCAATATTTCATTTTATTTATAAAATGACGCCAATTTCGCTATCCAATCAAGTGGCATTCTTGTTACCGGTGTAACACGACTTATGTCCCATTTTTTCTTTCCATATTTTAGTTTCCTTAAACTACATTCGACGGTGAAAAAGATCTGGTGCTTGTTAAGATAGATCAATTTTTAAAAAATGTCGGTTTAAGCAAGAACGACAGTACTTACTTAATTGCCATGTCGAAAATAGTAATACATCCCAAAATTAAGAAAATTCATCGAGTAGAAAATTATAGTTAAAAGCAATTTTTACAGAAAATTGGGGAAAATTGCATTTTCCCTAGGTGTAAACACCTTGAAGATTGCGAATACAGGAGACATACTTATTTCCCTTTTCAACACTTTAATGGTGGACTGTTTTTAAAACCATAGCGTCGCTATGGCATAGAGCTATGGATGGACTTTTTTCTTACTTTACTTTTTACTAAAACATAAAAGCATAGGCACCGCCAAAACTGGGGGGGGGGGGCAGGTCAGTACTTTTTGACGGATCGTCTTTTTAAAAATCTACCAAAAATCAGGTAATTATCCGATCAATACGAAATTTTCAGCGATTATTAGGAGAAGAATGAACTTTATAACAGTGTACTTATTTTTCATAAACGATATATATATATATATATATATATATATATATATATATATATATATATATATATATATATATATTTGCTTACAAAACCCCCCCTTGTTTTGAAGTGGGAACAAATATGCTTAAAATAATCATCTGAAACTGAACAAAACATATTGTGTTGTTGTAAGGGACAGAATTATAGATTAAAAAAAAAAAAAAAAATTGTTTGCATACCTTATTTTGACGTCTGAATATCAGAACTTCGATTGTGTTTAATTATCCCGCTTTTGAGTTTTGAAGTGTGAAATTCGGTGAATATGTTAAGTAAAATAATTAATTTAAGTTAAGCAAAACAAAAATTTTTTTTTTTTATATTTATACGAAAAAAGCCATTTTAAAATTTTTGATAAATAAATTAACAATTTTTTTTTAGCGAGCCGAATAATGCATGACCATTATTAAACAGAGCATGCTTTGAATAATCGATACAAAAAAAAAAAAAAAAATTCGATAAATATTGTGCCCTTTGTGTTAAAAATAGCATCATTTTTTTCGATCTCGTTTGAAAACGTTTGCCGCCTTTCGACTACGGTGGACCAAACGCGCTGAAATAATTTTTTTTTATTCTGCTTTAAATTGCCCCCTCCCCCCATTTTGGGTAGCCTGGCCCCCACACACATACACATTAAAAACCAAACTCATACAAATGGTCACCCATCTGGTACTGGACAGCCTCAGCTTAATAATACATTGAAATTTTCGTCACTGAAAAATAAGTTTTTTTGGCCTGTTTGGTCTTCCATAGTTTTCGTCTCATCAAAAGAAAACGTAAACAGAGTCGATCTGAACTCTACGGCGACGCGAAATATCTGGTTACCTATATGAATAAGTGGAATTATTTGAAATTCAGGTACTTATATTATAATATTTTTGCATATTCTCTTAGAAAATCATCCTAAATCTTAGTTAGACAATAAATGAATAAATAAATTATTTCAAAACCCCTTTTTCTTTTTTTAAATATTTAAGTACGTTTTTTGTGCAAGACAAAAAATATCAATTGTTAACTTTTTGGGAAAATTTAACATTTAAAATTGAATTAAAAATAGTAGAAAAAGTTTTACATTATTCTGTTTTCTATATGATAAAATTCAGGGTTTTATTTTTCTGGAAAAAAAAAAGTTACTCAGAAATAATGGATTTTAATAAATGTAATTTAGTTTTAAAAAACAACAACAACTTGATTTTGCGGCCATTTTTGGCGGTGCCTATAAAAGCAGTTGTGTTGCTCGGTGAATTTTCGTAATTTTTGGATATATTGCTATTTTTGACACGACAAGTAAGTACTGTTGTTTTTGTTTAAAACGACATATTTAAAAAATCGATCTGTCTTAATACACACCAAAGATTTTCATAACCCTTAAAATATAACTCATATTTTGTCAAATGCAAAGTAATTCGCAAAAAAAAATCAGAGAACATTAATATTTGCAGAAATTTGTACAGTGGAAAATTTATCCCGTAACCGCGTTGCGGAAAGCAGAAAAAACTAATTGCTAAGATATGGGAGTTAACCGATTCAATATACCTAATTTTGTTTTACTTAAATTTTTATATGTACACCTTTTAACGTTCTCCTAATACTTCTTTAATTTATGTTTTATTTATGTTTTATTTATGGTGTTGTGAACACGTGATAGAAAAGGAAAAAAATCATCTGCATATTTTGACATATTTCTAGTTTGCCGTTACGCCAAAACGATAAATTTCCCGCGAAAAAGCTGTCAACAAACTACGAAGATGTTCGTCGTTCGCATTTATCACGTGCAATTTACAAGGCCACCACGATACTATTACAACAACAATAACAATAATAATAACGAAACGAGATTGACTGGGTGTCTCTATTGTTAAAACATGTCGTTTCCCGACCTAATGTAATTTTAGGCTATATGCAAATGCAATAATATTTAAATAAAATAATGATAGAAATCCACCAAATAGATATTACATTGGAGGGATTTCTATCGGTATTTTGTTTTATTTTTGAGTTTAGAGCGATTTTCGAGAGTCCAGTTAGAAGCCTCATGTCCGCCATCTTTGTTGTTTTAATTTTAGCGTTCGGTATTGCGTTTCAAACTTAATAAACGCGTTAAAATAAGTTAAACCCCTCCAAACTTATCCAAGTAGGTAAAAGAGTAACTTATCTTGCCTTTGGTAACATACCACTTTTTCGCTATTTACCTGGTTCCATACGAGTTAGATGCATTGTCAGTTTTTAATATGATGAAAATCAGTAAATATTACTATTGCGATATAAAATTATTTTAAAGGAAATACAGTTGGGAAATTAGTAAAAAATAATTTATTTTGGTTGACTTATTTGTGACCTATTTGTGTTAAAAATTAATATAAATCTATATAATAAATCTCAACGTCTGTGTGTGTGTGTGTCTGTCTGTACACCAATAGGCTCCTATATGGTTTACTAAATTAACCACATACAATAATAGAAGAGGTATCAAGAATCTGAAATGAGTATGATAAAGCCACTTCCCCCCAAAACGGGGGGCGGGGCCCCAAGAGGGAAACCTTATGCACACTTACATCGTTTCACATAGAGCTAACAAATTTGGCAGGATAACCCACTATGGGGAGGGGGAGGTTTTGACGAATTGCAGTGCTCATCCCCTCGCCCACGCCAATGAGGGTAGGCCTCACTTATAGCTGGAAATCCTGTGCACGCTCACACCATTTGATTTATACTCATAGAGTTACCAAATATGACAGGGTAACCTACTATTGGGTGGAGGAAGATTTTGATGGGTGACATTGCTCACCATCACCAATGGGATGGGGGCCCCAGGGGTGTCACTTAGAAATATAAATAGGAACACTATGCACGTTCAGTGTTTGATGTAGAGCTACCGAACTGGCCATGATAACCCCATCATGGTTTTTACAGATTACATCGTTCACTCACACTAATGGCGGTGGAGCCCCATAGGAGTCACTTATAATGGGGAACCCTAATTAGTGTACATACGTTTATGTCAAAGATTCTCACTCTTGCTCCCACAAGTATGTAGTGATTATCTGCTCCAATTTCAATTTCATCCTCTGGAAACTCACTTAAATTGTTTAGAATAAACCTGGTTTCAACATTATTGCAAATAACTTATTCCAATAATAATGAAAAAAAGCAACAATATACTTCAGTAAAACAACAATGACAACAAACTCTTGAAAACATTGTTAAAGCAAGTTTCATTGTACACGTAATACACTGAAATGAAAATTCGTTGAGAAGTCGAGAAAGAAGTTAGCTAAGGAAGAATGCTAACTCTAATTCATAATGTTTTAATTAAGGCATGATTATGAATTTATCATTCTATTCGAACATTTTCTTGTCCCTTTGAGTTGGGATCGAGCTACAGGATCTGTCCTCAGTCACTCTGGACACGTGAGTAGGTAGTTCATAGTGATGTTGTGCCTTAAGTGACTTCTTTCTTGACTTGTTTATAAAATGGCGACTATATTTTTTGTGACTTAGTTTTCCTTTCGTAATTTCACCTGTTGTGTAGCCACGGTAAAACCCGCTATAACTAAGTGCTTTTAATCATAATATTGTTCTCTTTTTACTATGGCCTAGTTTCAGTTAAAAAACAAAAATCTACATTTCTTGATTATGTGGGAAAAGTTAAAACCTTGCAAAATTTGATGCAAAAAAAAAAAAAAAAAAAAATTAATTTAGAGTGGAGAATCAGTTCCATGTATAAATTTAATGTAACATGATCTATTTTCAGACCCTTCTGACGTTTTAGGCCAGTTAACCAAAAAGAAAAAATGTTTTTGCTATTAGGGGTAAATTTTGGTCGTTTTTTAATTAAAAATTTTTGTTTTTTCTTTTGGAAGAGGATTCTAGTGTTGTAGTCGATTACGGGTGGTTTTACAATATTGCTAATCACGTTTTAGTTAACAGCCCTAAAATTTTATAATGGTCCGGAAATGAAGGATCATTTTACATTCAGTTTATATACAAAAATGAAAGATTTTCAGTGTTTATACGTAATTGCCTAAGAAAAAAAAGTTCACTTTTTCAATTTTATTTTTTATTTTTTTTTAAGATGGAATGGGGGATTTAATAGAGGCTTAATCTACAAATTTGTAGCAGTGCAGTCATCATAGATGACATATTTTTTCTCTTGGAGAAATATCCGTGTTATGTGATTTGGTCACTATTTATAAGATGATGGTTCTTAGACCAACACCTATAATATTATTTGTAAATCTCTCACAAAAGGGAAAAACAAAACCATTTTTATAACGGCAACGAAAGGCTTTATTCATTTACATATATCGTTTGGTATAGGTTGAAGAAAGTTTGATAGTGTCCGAGTAAGGAAAAGTTAGAAAGTTGTTTGGACTGTCAAAAGTCTGTGAGCAATCATCTTCAGGTGAAGGTGATCGCTTAGGTGTTCATTGGACAGACACAGGAGAAAGGAGAAGTTGAGAGGCATGTTCCATACTGATGGACCCCTATCTATCTAAATGACCAGCTGCATGCATAACAAATTTCTCTCCACACCCCCAAGAAACTCTTATCATAAGAATAAACTGCAGAGAGTTTTCTCATTATGCAACCTCTCTGTCACACCTTTTTTCCAAAGCAACTTAGGCTCTCTCCTGCTTAGCAGAGACTTCCAAATCTCGCGTTTCTTGAGAGCATCACTCTAACATTTCACATGTCCATACTAGTAAAGCTTTTTGTTTTCTCAATTAATCAACTTAATGCCCATGAGGCAAAGCTATCCTAGCAGATGGTGCTATATATAGACAGATGAAAATGGCGAAAGCCAAGTTATAGTTAACTTATAGAAAAAAGAAATGTCAATGGCGGTGAAAAGTGTATAAATATCCTTTAATTTTTGTACTTATATAAATAAAGTGCATCATGCAGTTACTTGGGTGTGGCCTAATACGAAAGAAAAGTGTGCAACATTAGACACTAAATGTAAAAGTCAAACGATACCCTTTTAGATGTTCCATAAAAGTGCCTATCAATTATACATTGGTAGCTGGTTTCCTTTTATGTTTATATTTAAGGATATTTATTGAGTGTATCATTTGCTAAAATAGGCAGGCACGAGTACGAGTACAGTACGCAGTCAGTCAGGGACCACAGCTAACATTTATTGCTATTATCTCTGAAAATGATCTTAATTGTCCTGAAAGAGATGTGAACCATCCTGGAAGAAAAATGCTTATTTTATCTAAAGTTGTTAACTGAATGGCAGAAACGCCATTACAATGTTTAGAAAATAAATGTTTGCCCCAGGAAAAAAAAAAAGGTGACTGAATGAGTAGACGTTTAATCTAGTTGCTGCATATTTGAGGATAAAGGGGTCTGAGAAATACAAAATTTTCTTGTTGTTCAGGGAACTTCTGCCATTACTAACCAATAAATACTATTAACTAAAGGAAGAGTCTACTAAGTATTTGTACACAGTGTAACGCTCTATAGAAGTAGGTATTTAGGTATTTATTTGCTTCCCCACGTAAGCAAAATGTGACACAAGGTCGGTTTTATGTGAGGTGAAGGGGGAGGGAGGGGAAGGGGATGGTACATATAGGGTTGCCCCTACATGTACCAATAACCAATTGCCACAAGGGCAATGGTCACAAAGTGCAACATCTGCCGGAACAGATGCTACACTTTGCTCCTAGCAAAAGTGCCAGGTAAGTATACGCTCTATAGAAGTAACACCTGGCCAGTTAGAGTTGAGGACACATGTTTTATGGAGAAAAATGATAATTTTTGCAATGGTTTTGACATAATTTTATCGGGTATGATTACAAAAATTTGGACGATTATATTTATAGCCAGGGATGATCAGGACAAATCAATCAGGTACCAAAACTGCTGTATAAAATATACTAAATTTCTTTGAATTTTTCACCCAGAGCTTTTTTGTCTTGACATTAGAAGATAATCGCTGCTGATCCTGACTAGATTAATACTACCATTATTTACCTGGAATTCTTTACAATTCAAAGCTTCTCTGATTGGATTTTGGTTTGGACTACTACATTTAATATTTGCAGTTGGAAAACTGTCTTTTCTCTATGATAGTTATTTCTTTTTCCATTCCTTTTGGATTATTTTTCTATTACAAAAATGGTTCTTCACTCAAGAATAATAATATGAGAATAATATGATGGATGTGTAATGAGTTTTAAAAAGACAATTTTAGATCTGATAACCTAAGAGGAAAATTTAAATTTGAACTGTATAGGGAGATGTATGCAGACCTGGAGACTTTAATGGTATGACCATGTTAAAAGAATGGATAAAAGTCTACATAGAATAATTGAGGTAGCAAAGTCAGTTCACAGGAGTAAGTCCAGAAAAACATGGATGGAAGTAATAAGGATATACTTGAGAAAAAGAGGGATGAATAAAAACCTGACCAGAGATGGATTCGTTGGAAAGTCAATTTCTAAAAGTTGTCCAATGCTTGTCAGCTCGTAAAACTAATATTAAACAAAATATGATGTATAAGCAAGATAATGTCCATAAATATTTATCGTAATCCGTTTTCATAAGTAATCCAATTTTGTTCAACAGTTTCAATCCTTTAATAATATTCTTCAGCCCTTGTCCTCGAGTGGCTTTTGATCTTCATACATGGTGACTTATCAATAAAAAAGAGAAATTCTAAGAGGTATTAAAGAGTTAGTTTAGTCAGTTTATAAATCGTAACAGTGGATTGAGGACGTTCATGTGAAATGTGGGAAACGAGGGTAGCTTTTTTTTAAATTTATTTTTTACAAAGGAGTCACCACTTATCAAGGCACGGAGGCCACTCGAGGATAAGGGTTAATGAGTGTATGGTAGTCAATGGGGCAATCTCATAGTAATCGTTAATAGTGGAAATTTGGTTAAATTGGATTACTTAAGTAGACGACTCATTAAGAACTTGTTTACAGTGGACTTAAAGACGATCATACTGCAGAAAGATCAAACTGATGTTCAGGCGTCTCTTGGAAGACATTTGAAGGCTTCATGCTCGATATCCAAATCTTGCCTGGATACCATGGTGGAGGCTCAGGGTGGCTTCTTGGAGTAAGTTGTAGTAGGCAGTAGGAAGATCTTCTAAGGAATGCACCTATAATTTTGAGAATATGTCAATTATTAGCCAAGATATGATTTTTTTTGTGCCACAAAAGTGTCAAATTTGTTTTGAACATTGTAGTTGTGTATCTACTCGACCTTAGCAGGGAGCCTTTCATTTTTTTTTTTTTTAATAATAAAAAAATATATTTTATCAAAAGTTATAAATAAGAACAACTTAGCACATACGTCAATAGAGGGAGGTGCTAATTATGTGACGAATTTAGAGAAGAGGAAACTGATTTTTAATGAAGCATAAAAGGGGATTTCTGAAAATTTCGTTTTATTTCATGCTATTGCATTTCAATACATATTCTAAAAGATGTTCTAAATTCAATGTGTTATCAAAGTTACGTTGATGCGAGAAAAACACACGTTATCTTACTTTTATTCTACAATACTTTGTTTTATTAATGGCTTGGTTCATTGCGATTTGGTCTTTTATTTTTTCATGCTTATTCATTGTGTCATCTTTTTCTTCTCTTCTCTAGATGAATAAAACAGAACATGTATGTATGTGTGTGTGTGTAAATATCTAACAGGTAAACTCTTAAAACTACTGATCACATAGCACTGAATTTTTCAGGAAATAATATTCATTAACCAAGGATGGTTTATAGCGAATAATATATTTGTTTTCATGTACGAATAACGCGTACAGACATCGGCGAATTTACATGTAAAATGTACATTAATATCGGGCAGACATCTTTTGTGGTCATACGCATGCGCACACTTAATAGAGAACACAACATTAGGCTGGCACGCTAGATGTTTTGATTTAAATTCTAGCTGATAACACCATCTTTTTATTTATTTATTTATTTTTGTATTAATAAAAAAAGAATGAAATAATACGTAAATTTTACTCACAGTTTTGAATTTGTAAGCCTATATATCTTTTATTTTACGATCTCATATTTATTTTATATATATTTTTAAGATGGAGGGGTGGAAAAGAATATACTGAATACGAACCGTGCTGAAATAATAGCATTTAGAAAGCCATTCTTAATATGGGGAGGGAAGGGTATTTTTTAAACTATTCTGTACTTTCACCTAACAATTTATTAAATAAGAAACTAAAACACGAACCGTGCTAAAATAATAGCATTATTATTTAGAAAACCATTCTTAATATGGGTAGAGTAGGGTATGATTTTTTTTACTATTCTTTACTTTCTCCCACGAAATTAAATAATTGTTTAAGTCATGAAGACCAAGCAACCAAGTTGTTTTCACCAGGTATTATCTTCTCCTTAAAAACAAATGGAGGGAGGATGAGGTCGCTGAAATGCTGCACTAGTCAGATACTACACTTTGATCTTAGCAAAAAGGCTAAGTAAGTGTAATATAGTTTACTACCAAGCATTATCTCCTCCTTAAAAAACAAAGCAAAGATACAAAATAATCGACACAGGATATATTTTAAGAATAGGGGGGGATATGAAGTTAATCCTGGAAATGGCTAAAGCAGTTTACGATTTCAAAAATATTTTATTTTATATATATTTTAAAGGAAGGGGGGAATGGGGATACGGAGTCAGGCCCAGAAACGGCTGAAGCAGTTTATGATCTTAAAATTACTTTATTTTACATATATTTATAAGAGACAGAGAGGATATGAAGTCAGCCCCATAAATGGCTGAGGCTGTTTAGGATCTCAATATTCCTTTGTTCCATATTTATTTTTAAGAGGGGGGGGTGATGTAGAGTCAGTCTCGGAAATTGCTGAAGCAGTTTACGATCTCAAATTTTCTTTATTTCATATCTATTTTTAAGTGATGGGGTGATATCGAATCAGTCCCGGAAATGGTTGAAGCAATTTACGATTTCATACTTACTTTATTTCATATCTATTTTTAAAAGATTGGGTGAGGGAAACTGACATTCGGAATACAGACTGTGCTGAAACAATAGCGTTATTATTCAAAAAGCCATTCTTAAGAAAGGAAGGTATCTTTCACCTAACGATTTTATAAATAAAAAAAACTGACATACAGAATAAGGACCGTGCTGAAATATTAACGTTATTTAGAAAGACAATCTTAATATGGGGAGGGGAGGTTTTTAAAACTATTTTGTACTCCCACCTAACAATTTATTAAATAAGATACTGACATACAGAATACGGACTGTGCTGAAATAATAGTTATTATTTAGAAAACCATTTTAATATGGCGAAGGGAGGGTATGTTTTGAACTATTCTGTGTAAAAGTGAAGCGCAGCGTCAGAATAGATACTACACTTTGATCTTAGTTTTCTACTAAGCATTATCTCCTTAAGTTAAGCAACATTGCACTTGGTCATTATCAGATGGGTGACTACTTGAAAATACCAAATGTTTAAGTAGCTCAGCAAAGTTGAGCAACATTATGCTTAGTCAACATCAGATTGATTACTATTTAGGAATACCAAATGCTTTATGCAGATAATAAATGTTAAGCAACATTGAGCTTGATCATTATCGGATGGGTGACTACTTGAAAATACCAAATGCTTTATGTAGATCATCAAAGTTAAGCAACATTGAGATTGGTCATCATCAGATGGGCTACTACATAGTAATAGCAATTACTTTATGTAAATCACCAAAGGTAAGAACATTGAACTTGATCATTATAAGATGGGTGACAATTTGCGAATACAAAATCCTTCATGTAGATAACAAATGTTAAGCAACATTGAGCTTGATCATTATTGTTAAGAGAGAGAGAGAGAGAGAGGGAGAGTGGAGTTATAGTGTAGACACGTTGACCGGAAGTCAAGATCAGCTGATTTGATTGCGTGTGAGTCATGTGATCAGGTTAGCTGAATCGTTGAGATTTGATTTGGACTCAGAAGAGAACGGACGAATGAGACAGGTTGATATATAAACTGTCAGAAGGCCCGGCATCGCCAAGATTGAATGTGATAGATGAAGACATCACTCCAGGCAAGGCATGAAGCCACTTGAAATATCTTATGGAAATCACTCCAGACAAGGCATGAACCCACTAGAAATTTTTTTATGTAAATTGCTCCAGACAAGGCATTAAACCACTAGAAATGTCTTATGTGAAGGTGAAATGGGCAAGTTTCTGTTGGGGGTCATTCATATTTTTCTGAATTTTCAATGACGTCTTTTTTCCAAAAAGATTTGTTGTCGGTAGTGATGAAAGAAAATGAAACACAGTAATGTGGAATTTGATAATGAAGCAAGCATTGTCTAATTACTTAACTGTGTCAATGTATTTATGCATTAATTTGAAAATCCTGCTCAGACATCGTCCAAAAATGACATCATTTTTCTTACAATTATAGTGCCGATAGTGAGGAAGGAAAAAACCCAGTAATGTTGAAATTTATGGTGAAGCAAGGGTTGCCCAATCATTAACCAAGGCAATGTATTTATGTATTAATTTGGAAATCCTAATGATCCATCTTTTAAAAATTATTACAATTTTCTTAAAATTGTGGTAGCCTAGATGGGAAGAGAAATTATTTCTTATGTATTGTACAATACCTGTTGAGGGTATGTTAAATTGTTTCATATATGTATTTAAATTACCCATCCGAGGGTAGGTAAAATTATTTTAAATGTGTTGTACATTACCCGTCCTTGCAAAGGTAAAATTTCATATACGTGCTGTAAATTACCTATCCTAGGGAGGGTACAATTATTTCATACATGTGTAATACCAGTCCTAGGGTAGGTAAAATATTCTTTTGCTCGAAATAGCAAATGATACATAGACATTAAAAATTCTTCTATCCTAAGAATAACAAATATGTACAAAATCAACTTCAATTTTCTCATTGTTTATACAGTCCCGAGCAGTTTCTGTGTGTGTGTGTGTGTGTGTGTGTGTGAGAGAGTGAGAGTGAGTGAGAGAGAGAGAGATCAGCCTAGGGCAGTAGATTCCAAAAATACTGACTTTACCTTTTAAAAGGTCGTGAAGGGGGAGGGGCAGTGGAAGGTTTAAAATGTCCTGACATTTTCTCTCCTCCATTCCCTCTCTCTATTGCTCCCCCTCGATATCACTCTCTCCCTCTCTCTCTATCAAGCCCTTTTTCTATCACTCCCTCTCTTTATCATGCTCTCTTTCCCTCTCTCCATCACTCCGTCTCTCTCTGTCTCTATCCCTTTCTCTCTCTCTCTCTCTATTCACCCCCCCCCCCCCGCCATTCCTTTCTCTTCTGAATCAGTATGTGTCAGTTGAACTATTTTTTAGTTGCAGGAGGCAGAACAAGTGGAAGGTCCACAGTCTGGACAAATTAAACACCATCGCAACCGCCGCCGACGTTGCCATGTTACTGCTTTTAGTATGACTACTTACTGCATCATTAACTCACATCCATTACTTACTACCTAATTTATATTTGGCCATAATTAATTACTTCTGCTCTTCTGTAATTCTTTTTCGTTTCTTTTCTTTTCTTTTTTAAATAAATTATTTAGAATTAAAAAAGAAACTTTTTTTATACTAATGCTTCACAACTATCAAGGCTAAAAACATATATAATAAATATATATAAAGTCAATATTATGTATGTATTTAACACATGTACAGCATAATCACATCGACACACCGGTTCTTGTCAGATCGCCGAAGTTAAGCAAACTTAGTACCAGATAAGTGACCATTTGAGATTTCTAGGCGCTGTATATGCTATTCGCTTATCTCGGCATTGTTTCTAGTCATCCTGAACCTCCACTTGCCACTGGTATTTAACAACGCTGACTCAAGAGAGGTGTGGCTGGAGATTGCGCAACTTTTGCCACAAAACTTACATATGCAGGCACCCTTACAGTAGATATTCATAGTCTGTCAAGACTGTAGAAAGTTACCATGTTAACACTTTAATTCTAGAATCATTCATCTGATTCTTGAAATTTGGAACAATGTTCTTTGTATCGGTATATGGGTAATATACCCCATAATATTTGTTTCTTATCAAGGTGAAGTCTTGAGTCTTCAACTAAAAAAATATTTACCTATTGTTTAAACGAGATTGAAATTACATAGATATAATATTTTGCATATTTCCAAAATTTGAACAAATTTCAATCCTTGTTCAATTGTGTAATTTGATTTAACATTTTTATAGACCCAAAATTTCAGTCGTGTAAGTTTTATTTTCCCTCATTTCTTACCCTAAGAGTATGATTTTATTTGTTTTAAAGTATTTTTGGGTCTATCTCATTGCCCTCCCCACTTAAAAAAACAAAACAAAAAAAAACAACTTTTATTTGCCCCCAAACCTGACATATTGCCACTTGAAGCACAAGGGCTACTATGTTAGAACCAGATTTATAGGGATTAACCTGGTAAGGATTTTTTATTTAAACATCTTGCCAAAGAAAATGACTACATTTTACATAATCAAGTGAGTAGAGAGTTAGATGAGAAAGGCTAGCATACCTGCATACCCACACACCCACACACCCACACACCCACCCACTCACATGAGGCATGAAATGGAAATCAGTTAGGATGTTAACTTTTAGAAAATTTTCCATTTTCGTTCACCTCAAACAAGGCATATTATCACTGCGGTCTAAGGATCAAATTTAGGTTAACCTGAATGGGGATTTGAGGAGCAAAATGTTTGCTCAAATTACATTTAAATTTCTGCATATTAGTACGGTCATGGAAACGTGGAGCAAAAAGGAAATTCCATAGGCAAATAGTTTGAGGAAAGAAGTCATCAGACTAGAAAATGTAGAGACCTCTGTAGGGAATGATGGGATTTTGCTGCTAGTTGAATGGATCATGGGTATTTTAATTGAAATGAGTGATCCAAGGCTATCCTAGTGTAATGAACCCATCTAGGGATGGGTACTCATGCTCCTATATTATGAATGCATGTGCAATTTGCATTCTTCCTTTGAAGATTGTAGGTATCATATTTGGTTCATCAGTTTTCAAATGATAAAAAACATATATCAAGATCTATCCATTCAGTCTGTGCATTCAGTGATGAAAATATTATTCCACACTCAAGTGTGACAGACCAACAAACATTCTCTTTCAAACTTGAGCGTGACAAACAAAATTAAAATTCTATTTCAAATATACTGTATGCAGTGTGTTATGTATACAATATATTATCCCAACAGTATACAATATGTATTGTATACTGTTGGTAGGTATAAGAACTGTAGACAGATGGAAAGCGACAGAGTGACTTGTACCATCATAATACATGCGGGATTCAAAAATTCTGAAAACTTAGCTGCCATTTAGTACTCCTTCAATAGCTTGAAGGTCATAAGACATAAGCTATAGAAGTGCTACAGATTAACAGTCAATTTAAAACTTCAGTGAGACAGCTGAACAAATCTTCTCTTACAAACTTAAGCATGATGGTCTGAAAAATGAATAAAACATGATCTCTTAAAGAAAAGTGAGAAAACCTTGACCCAAACTATTTTGCTTCCCACATATTTTCCTTGGATCAGTTGAAATATACAGCTGATCTAGAAGTTGATCTGGGTTCAGTTGTGAATTGGATTAAGAAATTGTTTGTTTTATTTACTCCTGCTAAGGCTCAGCTATTGTCTTTTAATTGTAGGCATGTCATTTTTCTTTCTGAGATGCTTATGGATGACTCTGCTCTCAATGAGAAATCGACTCTAAAATTTCTTGGTCTTTCTTTATCCATTGCTCTATTCTGCTTCTCATAAAATCGATTCTCTCTATTACTCTAAACATGTTCTCACATCTGAAGCTATTCTCTGTCTCTAGAAAGCTACTATCAGACCATGTATGGAGCATTGTTGTCATATTTGGGCTAGTAAATCACTATCCCATTTGAAGGTTCTTGATAAATTGCGGAAAGGTATCTGCAATTTGATTGGCTCCACCATTTTTTTTTAATACAACTTCTTTCTCACAGTCGTGATGTTACTAGTTTCAGTATTTTCTATAGATACTATTATGGCATGTGTTCTTCAAAATTGTTTTATCTATTACCTGTTTCCTTTGTTCCAGCTTTTTTGATGCACTAGCCTAAAGGTCTCCATCAATTTGCTGTTTTAATACTATGCCACATACCACTATACAGCTTTCTATTCTAGTAGGTTGGGGAACTCGTCCTGCTCATTGTTTTTCTTCTACCTACAGCCTTGGTCAATAGACATCTCCTTACTTTGCAATATAATCTTCTTTTATTCTTGTTATCTCCTTATATCAAGTGGCTTCATGCCTTGTCTCGAGCGATTTCCATAAAAAATTTCCAAGTTAAGTATGCCAGACCAACTAAAAAGCTATTTTGAAATTAAACGTGACAGACCAATAATAAAGCTATTTCGAATGTAAAACACAGCAGACAGAGGCTTTTGTAGTGATGCTCTGATGCATATAAAAATGCTATTAGAAACCTGACACACCTATCGACTGACAGATGAAATGAGCCTCTTGGATATATGTAGTTGAATATTTATGTTCATTTAATGTTGTCTGTCACAAGTTTATCAAAACTGTAACAAGTTGAATACGTTTGGTGGGAGCACAAATAAAATGTCAAAATATTTGAAACGAACAGACAAAAAAATTGTCCGATTGAAAGGAAGGGAAACAAAACCCATTAATAATTAGGCACATAACAAAACAGACAATAATTAGATATACGGTCAGGAGTCTAATTATTATAATCACAGATTGTGTTATCAATCAACTATGGTAAACGCTATACAAATATATCCATCCTGAAACATTTCATTAAAATCTAATTTAAAATAATCCATCTATATTTTAATAGCAGCAACTGCCACCTCTTTTATGAAGCTCATAAGCGTGACAGAAGTGGACTTCCCCCTTCTCTCTCTCTTTTGCATGCATGTGTTTTCCCACTTTCCTTGCCAACCTATTTCTTATTATCTCTCTGTCCAGATCAGATGTCGTTGCCTTCCTCTTATATTCTAATTGTTTTACTTTTGCAAACGAAATATGTGTGTATATAACGATATATATATAGACAGCACATTATCATAATATAGACTACTGTGACCCGTCAGATCAGCATTTGTTATATCTGCCTATACGCTGCTAATATGCTGACATTTGTTATCTTGTTATTATGTCTAGTCCAGTGATGAAAATGTTATTTGACACTTAAATGATGAGGAGAAACGAAATCACGTAAATGAGTTACAAAAAGAGAAGGAAGAAAGGATATACGACATCACAATAGGAGAGAGAGAGAGAGAGAGAGAGAGAGAGAGAGAGAGAGAAGAGGAGGGGGGTCTATTATATCACAATGCATTCTGATGTCATAATTGTATTCAGATGTATGAAAACGTCCAGGTATTTATTAATGACTGATAATGAAGGTATTTATTCCTTTCCCACTACAGGAAGATGTGACACAAGGTGGGGAAAGTCAAGCCTTAAAGGAGGAGCACTTTGACCTTTTAGCTAACCAGCAAAAATCGATACTTATATATACTTACTTTTTTGCTAATGTTTTTTTCCTCTGAGGAGAAGAGCCTATCTTTGAAACTCCATGAAATAAGGAACTGTTATATCAGTTAAAATAAAAACAAAATGTAACAAGTCCTCAGACATACCTCTCCATCGTACAGTATATCGATACTGTATGGCTGACTGGGATAGCTTTCGGTCATTTATATGAGAGCTACCTCTGCGTTCTATGTTTAAAAACGATGTACCCGCTATAGTATCAGACTTCACAGAATGGTTAATTGTAGGTGTAGACCGTTTCATACCCGCAAAAAAAATTCCAGCAAAAACCTAACAGCCAGCTGTGGTTCTCTCCGGAATGTGTTGCTGCCGTTGCGCACAGAAATCACTTTCTCCATTGCTTCCAACATAACAGGTGTACTGAGATTAAAATCGCTTTCAGGACTGCTAGTAACTGCTATAAAAGAGTAATGAAGAACGCGAGAGAGTTGTATGTCAAGTCCAAAGTGACCGAACAGCAGCTTAGGCCCACCAGTTTTGGCAAATAACAAACAGGATCCTGAACAGAAGTGTGTGCTCTCTCCCAACTATCATCAATGGACCTGAGGTAATTTCGTCAGCATTAGACAAAGCCAAACTCTTTACAAAGAACTTTGCAGCAAATTCTATCCTATGGGACCAAGGCTGCCAACCCCTCATATTTCCTCCTGTATCGGAAAACATGCTATGCAACATACGAATATCTGTGCGTGATGTTGCCAAGCTAATCAAAAACCTTGATTCCAGTAAAGCAACTGGGCCCGGTGGCATTTCAATTATAATGCTCAAAAAGCTTCAACCAGAACTAGCTCCCATACTTATAAAGCTGTTTAAGCATTGTCTTAAGGAGAATTGCTTCCCAACCCCTAGAAAATCTCATCGGTATGCCCTATATTTAAGAATTCAGGCGATCGATCATCTCTCTCTCAGTTCAGACCAATAAGTCTCCTGTGCATCATGAGTAAGTTACTTGAATCTGTGTTAAATAAAGAAGTAGTCAACCACCTCAGCAAAAATAACCTTCTTAGTGACATGCAATATGGTTTCCGTTCTGCTAGATTTACAACAGATGTGCTTATAGTTATTTCTCATTGGATTAGTGAATCTCTCGACAGAGGCAACCTTTCTAGGGCAATTGTTCTTGACATATGAGAGACCTTTGATAGAGTATGGCATGAAGGTCTACTTCACAAGATCTCCAACTATGGTATAGCTGGAAATGTCTTCTCAATTATTAAATCATTTCTCTCTGATAGGCTCATAAGAGTAATGGTTGATGGACAGAAATCAGAAGCTCATAGTATTAATGCTGGAGTCCCTTAAGGGTCTATCCTGGGTCTAACTCTCTTCCTGATCTACATTAATGATCTTCCAAATCACATCCTTAGATCATTCGTAGACATTTTTGCTGACAACACTACCATCTATGGCAGCACATCAAGGCTGTAAATGACCAAGTTCTCTCTGATTCTTTCTCCTCTGATCTTGAGCATGTGGTACAATGGGGGGAAAAGTGGCTGGTTACTTTTAATGCATCTAAAACCAAGCTTCTATCTTTACATCATCAATGTTCTGCTCCCCATCTGGCATCAATTGAAATGAATGGCTCTCGTCTTGGGGAGACTCCATGTTTTGACAAGCTTCTGATCTAAAATGGAATACGTACATCAAATCTGTTGCCAAGGTTGCTGGAAAAATGATGGGATCCTTCTATTGATCCAGTAGATATCTACCTGCTGATGCAATACTCTATCTATATAAGAGCCAGGTACGTCCAAGGATGGAGTATTGCTGTCACATCTGGGCAGGAGCTTCTAGGAGGACCTTATCTTGCCTTGACACACTTCAGAATAGACTTTGTAGCCAAGTGGGGTATGCTCTTTTCTCTCCCCTGCAATCTCTTTCTCACAGAAGAGACGTTGCGAGCCTGTCTCTGTTTTATTATTTTCATGGCAAGTGCTTGGTGGAGCTCCAATCTATGCCCCCCCCCCTCACCAAACATTCACGAGAAACTGTATATCAACATAATATAAACAATGGATGAAAACACTATCAATAATTTCCCCCACTTTTTATCTGTGTCTAAAACTAAACGCAGATTCCATGAACAAAGCTTCTTTCTTAGAACTGCACACCTGTGGAACTCTCTCCCGTTTACTTGCTTTCCAGCTGACTACAAGCTAACTATATGGCCGTCTTCAAGGCCAATGTGAACAAGTTCTTGATGAGCCGTTTCCCTTAAGTAATCCAATTTACCAAATTTCCACTTCTAACGATTACTGTATGATATTGTCCTTTTGACCACTGTACACTCTTTAACCTTTATCCTCGAGTGGCCTCTGGGCCTTGATGAGTGGCGATTCCCTTGTAAAAAAAAAACAAAAAAAAACATCACCTTTATTTCGTATTCCTTGCTTTGAATAAAATTTAGATTTGAGAAGACAGTTAAAAGGATGATACCTAAAGAGGGTTAGTACAGTAATTTTTCCTCCTATTTTGTGAATAACATGTTACTACAAGTTAGATAAAATCTATTTCTTATATTGGTCTGTGTTGTTAAAACACACACAAAATATATCTTTAAGCAGTTTCAGTGATTTACATTTTTTTAAAAATATAATCCTGATCAATATTTTATCATTTATCAATTATAAATGAAGGTGGTGGAATCTTTATCCTCATTCAGAAGCCCTAATTCTGCTACCCAAATCACCAGGTATTAAATTAATAACATAACTTTTTCACAAATAAAAAACGAGGGACATTGTATTTTCTTTTTCTTGTTTTGCTTTTGGCTGACAAAGGGAAAGAAAGAGAAAGTAAAGAAACATAGGAAAGGAAGATTTAAAGTATGTTGTCTTGTGGTTTTAATCAACAATTTACTGTGTGTGCGCGTGATATTGATTGATTTATTCAGTTGCTCAATGTTCTACTCCCCATATTTATAAGCAGAGGTTATGAGTTCAAACCTCACCCGGGAATAAGTAATTTTAATCTGGTTCTGTCCTAAAATGAATATACAATATTACACAGATTGTTTTACTTCAATTTTTTTTTCTGCAATCTACATACTTTATAAAAATAAGAAGCCCGGGTAATGCCAGTTTTCCCTGCTAGTAATAAATAAAAAATAGTTTGAAAAAAAAAATACAAATAAAAGAAACATTCAATCTACCTTTATATTTATTTAACAATTCTCCAGTTCATGACACTTCTCACAGAATTGTATTGACATTCACTGAGAACTTTTTAGATATTGCATAGAGAAACAAATAAACTGTTGTGGCTATGGGGCAACAGGGGCTCAGTGGTAAACAACATGAACTAAAAAAACTGGTTGTGCTGAGTTCGACCATTTTGTTTCACAGAAACACTTTCATCAAACCAAGACTTGACCTTGTGCCTAATCTCTTGTAGAGGAGTTAAATAAAATAATTAGGTTGAAATGAAATAAGACAACAGGGAGGTAGAGTTAACAAGAGTACATAGTTACAGAAAGCACAGAAGTAATGGGTTGCCAGATACTGCTTCTGGTTTGGTCATAGTGACTTTGTCATTACCACTGTGTGTGTGTGTGTGTGTGTGTGTGTGTGTGTGTGTGTGTGTGTATATATATATATATATATATATATATATATATATATATATATATATATATATATAATCAAGAAATATTGTCAAGAAGAGTCGATGCTGTATATCAACATAATATAAACAATGGTAAAGATACTTTCGTTCAATTTTGCTGGCAGAGGTAAGTAAAAACCAGACAACCCCAACCCCACCCCTCTTTCTGAAAGGTAATCAGTCAGACAAATGACAGAACAGTTTTTCCTTATTATTTTTTCGTCTCTCTCTTTTTTTTTTTTAATTTTTTTTTTTTTAATTTATCACATTTCTTAGAAAGCAAAAAAGCAGTCTTTCTTTTTACATAGTAAAATTTTTAATTTTTGGCGAAAATCCTTGTTGAATTGTCTTTTTATTTGTTTTGGAATTCTTCTAAAGCAATTACATGGTATGTGTAGTTGGCCTAATTGTTTCTGACTATGAAATTAACCGTGCAGACTTCAAATACTATTACTATCGGATCTATCGTGTTCACTTATGCCGGAGTAATGTTGAAAAAGGTATGAACCTCATATCCCTCTTCCAGTTGCGGATAAAATAGCAATTTTTGTTCATGTAATCATTTTGTAATAAGCATTATGCTTTGGTCTTTCAAAAGAAGTTTTTTTTGTTTATTTATTTTGATTATTCCTTTTGTATTTGATTATGTGAATTTGAGGCTTTTTTTTCTTTTTTTTTGTTGTAAATTTACCAATGTTTGGGAAATTATATTTTCATTTATCCTGGGTATTCTCGATATAAACAACACACACACACACACACACACACACACACACAGTAGTATGAAAATATATTTGACAAATTAGCTACAGATGTTCATGTTTCATTCCCAAAGGAAATCTTTCCTATAAAAAATTTATATGTATACAGAATTGAAGAAAAAATATTTATTCTGAGCAGTTTGTTTTAAATCCTGAATATTTTCGTTTAATCGTTGAAACTAAATTTATTAACTTAAATGATCTGCTTGTGGGTAATGTCCCGTTTTCTATGAGTTTTGAGAACGTTTTGTTCGTTGTGTAGTGTGAAAAAAATTGATTTGCTACTAAACAAGATAAATTGAAGCAAACGATTCTATCACATTTCACATTCTTATGTCATAATGGCCTAAATGTCCATAACGGATACAAGCACAAATATGTCTTTCATACAAGTGTGACAATTATTTTCTGTCTTTTTATTTCCTCCCATTTCTGTATAAAACTGGGCTTAAAAGGCAAAGCATAAAAGTGACTAATTTTCTTTTTATTTTATTCTTCAGAGAAAAACCCCCTGCTGTATTATTGTGCATGATTTTCTCCTATTGAACCAATTATTTTTTTTAATTAAAAAAATTAATAGGTTACTTAATTTAATAGGCACTTGAAGGTAATTTATAGAAGGCAATACAGTGTAGAGGTGTAACAGATAAATAAAGCAAATTAAGATATAATGGTGGAATGTGTTTTGAAATTTCCATTCTTATATTTATTATACTAAATTCTTAATTTGCTGTCAGTACAGTTTAATGAAGGTTTCATATAACAATATTTTGGGGGAAAATTTCCCTTCCTCAAAAGTGTGTTCATGCTTGATTTAAACGTGCATAACAAAAGCTGTTGTTGGTGAGGATAGTTCAGCAGAAAATTAGATAAATTAATATTAAAAAAAAATTGTTTCAAATCTTTTGTTTGTTCTTTAATTTTAGTTTTATTGTTGATATTATTTTATACATTTGTTTCTTTTTCTTCTAATTTGTTTATTTGCCCTTCATACGTTTTATTTTACTGATGAGATATCATTTGTTGAGGCTAAAAGTCACTAGAGAATAAAGTTAATGAGATATATAGATTGTCAATTGAATGGGTTATGGCTTAACATGCAAATTAAAGTAGCATGGTGTTGAATGTAATTGGTCTATTTCCATCGAAGAAAAAGTTGACCTGCTGTGTAAGTTTCTAACAACCCTGGTGTTTTAGATATATGGTATGTGTTAAACTAGTAGGTAGGAGTATACTGATGAATTACAATTATTATTTATCAAGGCTAAAAGATACTTGAGCATAATGCTTAATGAAATGAATGAATTGTTGAATGATAAAGAATATTATGAGAAGATTGAACATGATGAATGAGAGAAAAAAATGGATTACTGTTACTTATTATAGGAAGTTCTTGGAAAGAAACTTTGTTCATAAAAATTCCATTTGATGTTAGGCACACAGAGGAAGAAAGGGAAGTTCTTTCAAGTTGTGGTAGAAAAACGAGTTCTTGCTGTGAATTTCTTACAAAAGATACACAGCAGCTGAAGTTCAGTTTCATAGAGAGAATGATTGAGTAGAGAAAGACTAGCAACGTCTCTTCTATGAGAAAGAGATTGAAAAGATTACCCCCCCCCCCAACAGTGTGAAGTCGATTTTGAACTCTGTCATGACAAAAGAGTGCTCTGCGTGGCAACTCCCCAGATGTAGTGACACCCCCACCACTTGATATTGGTCTAATAATGGATAATTTGTATATGAATTCAAAATCAGTCTATGTGTTCTCTTACACCAGAATTTTGTTGGGGAAAAATAAACCCATAATTCTCCCCTTCCCCCAACTGTAAGTAAAATAGCAACTTGTGTTTAATTAATTGCATGCAGTTAATCATTTAATAATCAAAAATTAGTTGATATTTTGGATTATTTGGACTACTATCAGATGCATCTTGTCGAACTTGGGAATTTGTACAGAATTTTGAATGGAATCCTTTATTTAATCCACGGGGTAGCTCACTCTCATTCTATTAGCCATATCCGATTAGACGTTTTGAGTAACTATATTCTTAGTATCGCCTGCACTGAAGGAGACTGTTATTTAGACCTAATTATTGTTTAGCACGTATATCTACTGCGACACAGGACCTGTACAGATTTCCGATTATATATTTTCTTTTCTTTCTTCCCTCCCCACATATTGAAATGCCCAGAGAGAGAGGCATAACTATATAAATACATTATTTAAAAAAAAATTGAGTTTGTTTTACTATGCACATAGATTCGAAAAAGTTGTCAAAAAACAAATACATATGTCACTGTAACATTTATTGGGTGGGTTTCTACCACTATTTTGGTTTATTTCTTATTTTGAAGTCATAATCGAGTCTTCATAAACATCACGGCCATCTTTTCTTGTTCGCCGGCAGCCTCCAACATTACTCGTTTTTCGAATCAAATAAACATTTCACATTAAATAAAAACACTAAAAATTTATACAGTTAGGTAGAAAAGTAACCTATCTTGCTTGTGATAACATTTATTTCATATATATTTGTTTTTTGACAACTTTTTCGAATCTATGTACAAACAAACCCAAAAATCTATGTGCAAACAAACCCAAAATTGTAAAACAAACCCAAAATTTTTAATGACATGGTTAGTACATTATATAAAATTGCTGGAATTGCTTTATTCCTAATGCAGTCTCATATCATGTAATGACCAGTTAGTTAACTGGCTGATTTAGACAGTTGGCCAAAACTCATTGCACAAAAATGACATGGAATCGTGATTTGGAGTTCATTTAAGATTTATTTCAACAGCTATCACATTAAATCTTTTTAATAAATAAATAAATAAAAAAGGCTCACATTTGAATTATGTAAAAACATACAGAGATACGATTTGATAATAAATTTAATTCACTAAAATTTTCAACTTGGATTTTTGTGAAAGACAACTGAAACTTTTATTAAAAAGTGAAGCTTTTTCTTGAATATGGGACTATCTTTCTCTGCATAGATGCTGATAGTTAAGATTGTCTGCTGTTTTTAACTTCTGGTTTCTGCTGTCCATTTTTCTGAATAAATAGGCATGGTCAAACAGACATGAATGTCATTCGTAACATAGGAAAAGTAAAGGCTTTCACGTTATCTGAGGAAAATCATTAATCAGAAGGGACCATATCTTGTGAGTCACTGTCATTCCATCTGTGGAGCAAAAATAGGAAATCAAAGAGCAGACAATCTTGACTCTAACCGCATAGATATGCAATATTGAGCACATCAAATTATAAGAATACCAACATAAAAAAAAAAATTGCTTGTAAGTCAGGGCTCTATGGACAAACTTATCTTTAGTTGACCTTAGACAACTAAGTATTTTCGTTTACTAGCCAAATAGAAAAGTTACTAGCCAAACCCACATGATTTTTAAAATATGACATGTTCGTTCTGTGACGAGTATGTATATCATAAAGATTTTTCTGTGCGTTTGTTTAATAAGTGTAATTCTAAATATACAACAAATTTCATGTTGATACTAATTTCTTTAGATATTTTTTTAAACAGCCTTCGGTAAAAAAATAAAAACAGTATTTCTATTATACTTTTATTGTTTAAATAATTTGACTGTGTTCATTTTATTATAAAAAAAAAAGTTGCAAAGATTTTTCACTCAGTAGTGAGCCTTGGAAGATTGTCAGTGAAAGAAATACAATCGCTTAAAGATAAGTGATTCATTATTTCTAGTCGCCACTTTGAAAAATCACTCGCAGTGCGACTGTTTCACTCGCAACGTAGAGCCCTGTAAGTAAAGTTGAATTTGAATGAAATTTTACTGTACTTATCCATTGTCACACACTAAACTATGTTGGTTTGTGATAACTAATATTACTTGATTTGGTTATATGTAAATGCAAGAAATGGTGTTATTTAAAGTACAATAGGCATTTTCTATAAATACCAATGAAATTCTTTTTGATTTCCTATAAAAATAATGTCGTTGAAGTGCTTTTCAGTCACAATGGATTTCATATCCTGTTTACATTGTATTTTTGCAAGGTTGTAGATGTTAATTCAATTTAGTTCCGCCTTAAATAAGAATAGCGGAGCAAGCACTTCAAAGAGAAATCTTACCAGTATATTCTGTGATAATATTATGCAAATTATTAGCTTACAACTGATGTTTTAATCAAGGCTGTAGACAGGATTGCGAAGTTGGATTTATAAGAATGTTAGGAATTGGATTTTTTTTAAATCTCCAAGGAATTGGCAGAGTCTAACACTTTAAAATAAGGAGTTGCATATTTTAGGATTTTAGGTGCTTGAATCAAATATTTTTGACACTCTAGGCGCCTGAGTTGATCTTTTTCTTTAAGACTCTGCTACCCTGGTATAAAGTTTTTAGCCCAAATGATTGATTTCATTTCCAGAACCTGTAATTTTGAAAAGTCTGATTTCAGCATATAAAGTCTTCTCATAGTAATAATTATTCATAGCATTCTGATTTTAAAGAGGACAGGCGTGTTTTTCAAAGTTCAGTAAATTCCGGAGGCTTTACTTTTTTTTTTAAGAGATTAATGTAGTTTGTTTAAAGCATTGTTTGGTGTGTTCATAAATTTAAAGAAGGCAGAGATGTAACACATACACACAAACTGAAGCAAATTAAGATATAATGGGGGAATAAGCTATGCAGATTCACCTTTATTGATACAATATATATATTTAAAAAAAAATATTTTACATTTATTGTGTTCTTACTTGCATCAGCATGGTCAGATATAAGATCTGTATTGTAATATTTTGGGAAATAAATCCTTCGTCAGACATGTATTTGACTTTCAAACATACATATTATGACTGTTTTAAAATGAGTAATTTTGCAGAAATTGTTTTTTGTCCTTTTTTTTTTCTCTGCAGATTTGTATTATTTGACGTACTGTTCTTAATATATAATCGCCAACCTTCTTCAGGTGTATCCTGTTGAACTTGAGGAATCTGCATGAAATTTTCATTGTGATAATAACACTCAAAATAAGACTAGTAGTCAGAATGATCCAAGTAATACAAAGTATCAGTTTTCATCTAAAAAATTCAGAAACAAAATGGAAATAATTTAAAGAAAAAAAAAAAAGTAATGCATAATGACAATTGGGATGTAGCCAAATGCTTGACTCCCACTATGATTCAAACACCTGAAATTTTAAATAGCCTGGCTCTGACATTTGCTCCAAGTCCAATTCCACAGTCCTGGTTTTAATACAATCAATATCAGAGGTAAATATAGTCAAACCTATTTGGTATTACATTTTTGACCCCCCCCCCTTTTTTACCTCCTTTACCCAAGCATTTATAAAATAAGCACCAATTGAATCACATAGCACACAGATTAACTTTATATCCGTTTGGCTAGGAGCAAACTGTAGTATCTGTTATAATACAATTTTTAATGTTTCCTATCCTCCTTCAGCGAAGGAAAAACCCTTCTATATCAAGGCAATTTTAATCTTTGTCTAAATCCACCGTACCCCTTTCTGGGAAAACCCACATTAAAAATCGACCTTGTATTTAACTCTGTCCTCGTGAGGAGCTAAGTAGATAGGGTCTCCTGCTTCAGATTTTGACTCTCCACAGGGATTAAAAACAAAATCCGACTTTCATCTTCTGCCAAAAATTGTTTACGCCTGACCTTGACTCAGCTTCTCTACCTTCCAGTGTAACAATAAATTGAGTTATTTTAGTGTTATCAAAAAGTGACGATCTCAAAGTGATTATAATTGGATTTCTCTGCAACGATCAATAGTTAAACAATCCTATCTTTTCGATTCTTTTTTGTTCAATAATACATCTGATTGATGTGCAAGATAATGTCATTGGTGATGTGGTAAATTTAGATTCTTGGCCACACCATTATCAATAGAAAAATAAAAATGAGATTCTATTTTTTTCCTTGCAATTATACATTTTATTTTTATAAAAAAACATTTCAGATTTTAGAGTGTGTGCTAATTTTACTATATAAATTTAATGATCATCCACTTCCTGATCAGATAGTTTTTAGTGTCACTGTCATAGGTAACTAATTGTTTTGTATTTCAAAAATATCTGCCGTTTTTTGTTTTTTTTTTGTTTCTTTTTAACTTCTAGTATATTTTAGCTTTTTTTTTGTCACCGAGGTTTAGTGCTTGGGTTAATGAAACAATTTTTTAAATTTAAGGTTTTTTTAAGGCATATTTTTCATTAGGAAAAAATCAGAACCCTTAAAGGAAAAAAAAAAACTACATGGGGTTAATGAAGGGCATTGTTTTCTTTTTGTTTGCTGCTGAAAAAAGTTCATATTTAAAAAAAAAAAAATGTGTATTTTTTTCAGCAGAAAGAATAAACAAGAACCTTTTTTTAAAAAAAAGTAAATGAAGCCTGAAATTAATTTGAAGCAGTTTATTTAAGTTTTCAGTAAAAAATATATTTTACCAGACCCTCATGTATCTGCTGATCAATAAGTGGGAAATCATTTTGCTTTAAACTTATATAGTAAAATGAACTTGAACTCTAAAGTCTATAATAAATATATATAATTGAGTTTGCTTCTAGAGATTAAAAATGAAACTCATCAGAAGTTTAATTTTAATTAAAAGGGAAGTGTCTCTGAAATAATCCCTTTAATTTCCTGTTTTTAATTTTTTTTTTCTTTTTTGCACTATAATATCACTTAATTATTAATGGATGCAAAACAAATTTAATTATTCTAGTTAATTGAAATTCAAATTTATTTCTATGGATAATGTCTTTTTTTGTAGTTATGGAATGGCTTCTGACGTTAAATAAAAATTGTTTTAAAAATTTGATAGATGGATTAAGTTGAAATCATGAAAGAATCGGTATTAATAAAAATTATTTCGTAAGTTTCTGTTGTTTTTTTTTCTTCTTTTTTTTCTCGTTTTTTTTTTTTCATCAAAAATTTTTTTACCTGTACTTGTAAACTGTCACTGATTAGACGCTGGATAACATTTTCTTTATTATGTAACTAAGAACACACTTAAGGTTTTTCTATGGGCGAAACAACTGTCTTGAGAAAATTTAGAAAAACAAATAAAAAACAAATTCGGGTTCAATTTTCTTACCTTTTTTCCAACATATTTTCAGGATGTTAAAATGTAATCCATTTTTTTCCGTTGACAATAGTAGGACTAAAAGATCTAAATTTACCCGTGTAATTATTATCAGGAGTTTCTAACCTTTCAATATCAGACTCACGTTTTCCTAGATGACTCAACCAGGGTTTATCAAATCCTGATTTAACCCAGTAGCCTCTCCCTATTGACATGTTCACTTATATTTTTATATTTAGCAAAAAGATATCATTTGCTGGTTTCGTATGATTTGTGTCACATCATCGACCAATGGGAATTCTCTTGGATTAATTTCTATTTAAGTCTATTCAGATTGGTATTTTTGTTTTCATTTTTAATTCTGATAAAATGACATTGTTTAATGATGGAAATTCAACTTGAAATCTATCTATTCTACGTGGGAATTCTTGTTAGCATCGACACATGTTTCTGTTAACCTGTCTTCCCATGAGGACAGAGTAAGACACAATATCGGTTTTGATGAGCCATCAAAGTATCTTGGCACAATATAAAGATGAGGATGCTCACTTGAATAAATTTAAAATAATAACTATAATAAAACCCCAACAGCTGTCCATAAGAACTAAACTAAAAGTTGCACTTGGAGTGCCTTTTTAGCTACTCATTTAAAGCATTAAATAGTTTGAGAAAACATGTATGTCTTCCTTGGGAACTATTGGATGTATTTGCCTGTCAGAGAAGGCATATATTTGCTGGTATATAATATTAGACTTGTGAGCAATAGATAAATAAGGCATTGTACAGGAGTCGTACCATTAAAACGAGCGATTTTTTTATTTTTGTAACTCTGAACTTATTTTTTTACATAGTCACCACCATTCTCAATGCACTTTTGCCATTTTTGCTTCTGATGCACATCCATAACAGGCGTTTCTTTCTTAGAGTTTCATACCGTCAATATTTGCAACAGGATTAAATTTTTAAGTCATGAATGTATAAGTTCCTTCATCATAACAATGCAATTTGCAATCCTCTCTAATCCATTCGGGCGAACTAAAAACTAGGAGGCATTACTTTTGGAACGCCCCTTATGTCTATGCAAATCTCTCTCTCTCTCTCTCTCTCTCTCTCTCTCTCTCTCTCTCTCTCTCTTTCACGCTCTCTCTCTCTTTCTAAATCTGACATTTAAAGCTCTTAATATACTGGTGTATTAAAATATATATATATATATATATATATATATATATATATATATATATATATATATATATATATATATAGGTAATTTGTCATTTCCTGTGACTTTATGAGAAACGACCTGAATGTTTAACTTTTTTTTTTTTTAGTCTGCACACTATCTCACTGAATAAAAATGTTAGCATTTAATTAAAACGAACATTTCTTATGTCATGTCTAAAGCCACAGTTCAATATTCAAAAAATGGATGATAACATCCAATGCTGCCAAGACTAAGCTTGTTTCCTTTAATAATTACAAGAAACCTTCTTAACCACTAATAGCTATGGCTAATAACACATTACCTGAAAGCACTTCGTTCAAACTGTCCGGCTTAACGTTCACAGGGAACATGAGTTGGGACAGATACATCAAGAGCATTGCCGTGTCTGCTGTGAAGAAGGTGGGCTCTCTCTACCGTGCCAGAAATTACTTACGCCTAAGAGTATCCTGTATCTCTACAAGGTCACTATTCGACCATGTATGGAGTATTGTTATTTCATTTGGGTTGGTGCATCTGCTACTAGTCTCTCACCCGTGGGATTCAAGAGTCGCTAACCTAATTAGTTCTGAACTGTTGCATTCCTCTTCCTTTTTTTACAAATATTTTAATGATAGATGCTCCTACGAACTACAAGCCCTTGTACCTCTTCAATGTAAATACCCCCGACAAACCCGACAAGCAGCAAAATCTCACCCCTATACAGCAGAGATCCCCCGATGCCAGAAAGCCTTCTACTTTAATAGTTTCTTCCCCAGAACTGCTAGAATATGTAATTCCTTTTTGGGTTCCTATTTCCCAGACAGTACTGACATGCAGAAATTCAAGTGTGAATAGACATCTTGCTGCTCAACTCTCTAAATACTCCCTGCAATTATATCTCAGATAGTAGCCCCCTACATCAAAGTGGCGCTATGCCTTGTTTGGGGTGAAAATGCAATAAAAAAAAAAATAAATAAATAAAAAATTCTCCAATTTTGGAATCTTAAAAATAATGAAGATTTCATAAAAAATTAAAACTTTGCATCATAATGTGTCTTAACACCCATCTGTATAATTATAAAACTCTGTGGACCGTCCAGGCGTCCTTGCTTGCTTGAATCTTTGAATCTTGTCTCTGGCGATTGGGCGATTCCATCTTTTAAAACAGGGATGACAGGTGATATATATATATATATATATATATATATATATATATATATATATATATATATATATATATATATTACTTTAAAAGACAACAAACACAGCTTCAATATCAACCCTAATATTAGACTCATTTGCCCCTCGAAATCAGATATAGGACTGGTTAGTAAAAACATATTAGATAGAATTATCCCCAAAATTAAATCCATAATAAAATACCCACTATGGCAATCTTCAAACCAAGTAATCGACTGGTTTTCTAATATTCAAAATAAAAATAATATTAAATTTCTTTCTTTTGACATTGAATCATATTACCAATCTATATCACCTATCCTACTTAATAAATCTCTATTAATGGCACGAAAATTAACTAATATAACTCAAGACGAAACTAAACTAATACTTATAGCTAGACAGTCTTTAATAACATTTGATAATAAATATTGGACCAGGAAAAATACCCCTAACCACTTCAACATTTTAATGGGATCGACGGACTCGACTCAGGTCACTGATCTAGTTGGCCTTTTCCTTTTAAATGAAATACATTGTATACTCCATAAACAATTCAAACTTGAAGGAGGGCTATATAGAGATGATGCACTTTTCATAACGAATTCTACTAATAAAAATTATGAAAATGCAATTAAAGCTCTACATAAATTATTTAAAAATTATGGACTTAGTATAAAAATCGACCCTAATAAAAAAATTGTTAATTTCTTAGACATAACCTTAAATCTTGAAAATTCTACCTTTGAACCATACCATAAACCTAACCAATCACTTCTATATGTCCACAATCAATCAAACCACCCTAAATCAATATTAAAATCAATAGTTCCCAATATCGCTCTAAGAATTTCTAGACTGTCTTCTACTAAATCAATATTTACCAAAAATGAAAAATACTATAATGAAGCCCTTAAAAACTCTGGATATAATTCACAAATTAAATTCATAAATGAAAATGATAGAAACATAAACTGCATTAAAAATAAACCTATTAAGAGCGTAATAACATATAATATGGCAATGTCTTCCCGTATACGAGTTAAGAAAAATAACCAGGAGACAAAAAAAGATAAAACCAAACTACAAATATTAGATAATAATATAAATAAACAACAAACTAAAACCCGCAAACGTAAGAATAGACACAAGGAGATCCTATGGTTCAACCCCCCGTATTCCAAAAACCTAGAAACAAACATAGCTAGAGAATTTTTTAAAATATTAGATAAGAACTTTAAAGCCCCCCATAGATATAATAAGATTTTCAATAAGAACACAATTAAAGTCTCTTACTCTACTATGCCTAACCTTCATCAGAAAATAATTAGCTCTAATAATAATAAAATTAATAAACTACAAAATGCAACTATACAAAATACATCGGACTGTAACTGTAGAAGAAAAAATAAATGTCCCCTACAAGGCTCATGTAAAATTAAAAATGTTATCTATAGCTGCACAGTATCAAAAACTCCAAATATACAAGAACCTATCAACAGCCATAACTCAACTACCAGATTAAATAATAACACCAACTTAAATCAATCTACCGATCAATTATTAACCAACCCACCACATTATAATCCAACAATAGACCTAACGGAAAATAATCATAATAATCAAGAGGTAATATATATTGGTTCCACATCTGGCCCAATAAAACATAGAATTTCAACGCACAAACATTCTTTTAAAAATAACTCTCTATCAAACCAAACTACTCTATCCAACTATATTTGGCAACTAAAAAATAGCAATATTTCTTTCAACTTAAAATGGCAAATAATTGAGACTTGCAAATCATATAAACCAGGAGATAAATTTTGTACATTATGTACAAAAGAAACCCTAAAAATTTTAAAATATGAAGATATAAAAAGCACAACCAAACTAGTAAATTCAAGACACGAGCTTCTATCGTGTAATCATAAACGTTGGTTTAAATTTAATAAATATAAACCACCTTAAATTATTAAAAATTACTCATTAGTAAAAATAGATTTTTTTTTTTTTTTTTTTAATAAATTAAGTTAAACCAATTACCGCCCTTAGACTCGTAAATCAAATAATAAATAAAGCCATGACAATTATCTCCCCTTAAAAACTTGCAAAAAAAAAAAAAAAAAAAAAAAAAAAACTCTCTCTCTATAGATATTAACTGTAGCGTCTCTAAATCAAAATACGCTAACGGAAACAATTTACTGCACGAGCGTCGCCCTTTTAAAATTCATCATTCAATAAAATAAAAAGCTATAGCAAACATCTAAATGACTACTTTAAATACAGTTCCTGATTTCAAAAAAAGAAAAACCAAAAGGTAATTATATATCTATATATTTTTAAATCAAATTTATTATGTAAATTCAAAAATATATATATTTTTTCTACTCATTTCTATCTCTAACCTATACAAATTTTCTTATTAATTTTCTTATAAATTTTATATCCAAACCTTTTACTTCAATTTTTCAGATTCATCTGCCTTACTTTTAATGCTAGGTTTATTTTTGGTGTCTTTTCAATTCAATAGAAATCCTCCTAAATTTGCTGATGAGGAGACCGTGCTTACCAAAAAAACTATGTATAATTATTCTACGTGACTTCATGTATACCACAAATAAAAAGCACGGATTTCCGAAACGATCGTACAGATAATTGACTTTGTTGTTGTTCCTTCTTATGAAACTGATTTTTAATTTAATTAAATTTTGATTGTTAAATTTAAAAAATTTTAAAACTTTTAAATTATAAATCACATTACTTAATATATATATATATATATATATATATATATATATATATATATATATATATATATATAGAGAGAGAGAGAGAGAGAGAGAGAGACATGGCTCAGAGTCTAAGGAATGAGGGTGGAGAGTTGTATGTTTTGGTTTTGATTTCCAGCTGATGGCATGCAAGTCATTTATATTTTTGTTTAGTTTTGATCTCACTACTATATATTAGGTTCAATATTGATAGAGAATTGTCTCTATGATAATACATACGTTATTTGCATGAATTAAAATATATTTAAGCATATCTTATGACCGGGCAATGCCGGGTGGCTTGCTAGTTTAAATCTATGGTCATCCCTAAAACTGGGCAATGGATCTAACATTTGAAGTCTCTAATTGGAGGAAAGATGTCTATTTAGCTGCTAACACTTTATTCTTAAAGAATTCTAAATATGGCTATGATTAAGTACAAATTCTCTAAAAAAAAAACAAAAAAAAAAAATTAAATAAACATTCCATGTTGAAATATGCATTTGTCTTTGTTTATTCAAAGTGACCTATCTCTTCGTTTATAGGAGTTTGTCGATAATTGTTAAATTTATCAATTAGCTCCTCATCGTAGTTCTTATTATTTGATATGTAAAACACATAAAGCCAAACTATATCCATTGTCTAAGAAAATTTACATTGTCTCCAACAAAACACCCCAGTTGCATGTTTGCCTGGCCTGTTATAGGGATAATCTCATCAAAATAAGGTTAGAAATTTTCGGTGGGATGCTTCTTGCCCCTTCCTTCTTCATAGATCCCTGAAAAATTGTCAAGAAATTGCTTTTCCTCCCTACCAATGATATATATATATATATATATATATACTGATATTGTGAATTCTGTGTGAAAATACAGCTTGCATGATAGAAGTTATGGGCTTAGTGTAATATTGTCAATCTAGTTGTTGACAGAAAATGTAAATAGTTGGCTCATTGAATTGCTCTCAGCAGTCGTGACAGTAGCCATCATCATCACAGAAAAGTGTTGTTCTCTTCTTTCTTCTTGTGATCATAGCTGCCATCTTCCTTTCTTCTCTAGTTATTATGCTAATGGATAATAATTATAAAAACAAATTTCAACAATATTCTTGGTCAATGGCGACATGTTCTTTGATGTTTTGCACTTTTACAGCACTGTAAAATTACATATTTTCATTGTCCGCTACCCATAGGGGCAAACAAAGACGGTGCTCCGAAAAGAGGCGATCAAATCCTCTCAGTTACTCGGCTAAAGAGAAAGATGTTCTTTGCCTACATTTTATTTTGGACTTCCTGTATATGATATCATATCCTGACACATTGCCCTAATACGAATACATACAATTTCTAATGGAATTTTCCACTCTCTCCTTATTCTAACCTTATGTGGAAAATATCGCTTTAAGCTTACTACATTAGAAAAGTGTTCATTTTGTGGAGTTATGTCCCCATTAGAAGTTCTTGTATGTAAGTTAACAATTCCAAAAGAAAGTTTTTATTTGTTTGTTTTGTGATTGAATGTATTTTTATCAACAAACAAAAGACGCCCTTCTGACTGATCGCTCCACCCTATGTGCCATGGTTGTTTTTTTTCTTTTATCTTATGACTATGAGCCATGTCTAGATTTTTAATCTGTCATAGTTCACAATTTACATGCATAAGAAAAAACAATGCACAGATAAAAATATTGTATACAGTGACTTGTCTGGCATAGGTGTGTCATTGGGATCTCATTGCCAATGACTACACCTAATTTAAATTTCCATCTCTCAGCCTCTGAATCTTCGTTAAGACAAACTCTGTTGTCTTCAATATATTTATTTTCCATCGGAAATCAGATATGTCCGTTTTTCCTTCAGCCTATGCTGGAAACATTTTGTTAATTTACTTTCACCATCGTTATGTCGCAATTCAGAAAGTGTAAAATAAATAAATAATTGTCATGGCGTCGCTGGTTTGTGGAGTTCAATGGATGGTCGTTTCTTACTGTCATTTATTTCCTAGTTTATCTCTCTTGGTGGTCCTAGTTGTTGGTGTGTATGGAGTCATTTCATGGTATCACATAGGCGCTACAACCAGTCAATTTAGTGTGCTAAAATGGGTAAATATATAGTAAAATTCTCTTCAATCTTAGCTTGTAATAACTCATCTATTTTGGAGGATTTTTTGATAAAATTTGGATATCAACAAAATAAAATCTTTTCTCTTTATAGATGTCAACTTTCTTGTGCCATTAATACTCCCCCCGATTTTATTTTTAAGAGGTTGCTGAGGGTTAGGTTGTATATGTTTAATAATTAGTGATTTATCCTTTTGTTTTCTGATTCACGTGTTTGTTTGTTTGTCTCATATATAAAAAAAGATTTACTCATTAATATGGTGGACTTAATATAGTTTTAAGTTATTTTTCGCAAAAAAATCTAAATGGAATACTTTATTAAATGAAATGTTTATTCTATTATCAAACTGTTTCCATCTGATTTTACATGATCAAAATCTGATTTTTTTAAAAATGATTTATTATTAAAAAAACCTTTAGCTTGAGCTCTACGCTGCTATGAATCATATTAAGAAAATTTAATCTGTGGTTTAAATGAATCTTTTATGAACAGTCAAATTCGTGCACCTGTGTCTTCACACAGCTTAGTTCACAACCTGCATTTTTAGTTATACACTTTAAAAAATCTGTACACAAGACTACAAATTTTCTAATTTTCAAGAAACTAGGTCATAATTCGGTGGTCAATTAAACTACCAACAAATTTTTTTATCATCCATAATATAAATCTCACCTCTCTGTTTAAATGTATGTATGTATGCATGTATGTCTGCCTAAAACTTTTGACAGAGGTGATGGATTTTCACAAGATTGGTATCGTTTTGAAGCTCGACCCTTCGTACGACAAATATCGAAAATTGGTCAAAAACATTAATTCCTTCATCCTCAACTGGGCACTTTTCTACAAGAAGGGATTCCTTTTTTTGCCAATATTTTCGAAAGTCATCCTCTCTTTTGGGTTGACTAGCCTTAATTTAAACCTTTGCCACTTTCGGTTTGGTGATGGACGCAACAGCAAATTTTTTTTTCACGTTCTTTTCGTCCTTCACAGTACAGGTTCAAGCCTGCCTGCCTACTAAAATTTAAAAAAAAATTTTTTTTTTTTTTGCTCAACACACACCTCCAAACACCTGGGCAAAACCGCGCACCCAGGCTAGTTGAATATATTTTGTAAAGATCTACGTTCTCAGATTAGAAGTTTTTAAATAAAATGAATATCTAATTTTGATTTGGGATACCTACTTATTATAGTAAAGCGATAAGCTAATTTGCTTTGTTTATGCAAGAATTAAATGTTTGTGAGAATGAAATGGCAACAGCAGAACATCTTTGATGTATTCAGAGAAACTATAGTATTACTTTTAAGCGTGAGGAATTCTCTTAGATTATTATTATTGCTTTATTCCTTCTTTGGGTTCTTTTGATTCTACTTTAAATGGCTCCACTTGACTAGAAGACTTTCTACATATTGCGCACCATTTCTTACTTTGAGACGAAGAAACCCAGGCATTGTACCAAAATGGCTATTATTATGAGAAATGAAATTTTTGCCAGAAAAAGACTTGCTACTTAACTAGAGATTCGATTTATATATATATATATATATATATATATATATATATATATATATATATATATATATATATATATATATATATATATATATATATATATATATATACCGGCTTCTAGGCGACAAGCCAAATCGACCATTTTTATTTGTATATTTTATGAGTACGATGGGATTGGAAGATAACTCTGACTAGATAAATAGAGATTTGATCTGGAGGTTTCAATCAAGAAAGAAAAGATGTAATAAAAAATCACTTGGTTAACAATTCAATTGATTAAGGTCACCTTCAGAATCATCCAGGACGTCCCCTCTTCACCCATCCTCCCAAAAAATGAAATATGCTTTTTTGGAGTGAATACTTACTATTATTTACATTGTTATTTCTTTGGACTATTGTCCCCATTATCGTTAATATTTATTTATTTATTTTTTTCTTGGACATATTATTTATCTTTTTAATAATTTATTTAAAAAACAAAATTGGGAGGAGGGTGAATCAGAAGAACAGGCGAATCGAAGTCTGCAGCAAACATTGTAAGATAAAAAACTTTGCACTAACTTATTTTTTGCATACAATATTAGATAAAATGTTATTGTTTCACTGTTTTTGAATTTTTTAATATTCTAAAAATATATTACTTTATAAAATACTAGCAGTTCAGTCCGACTTTGCTCAGGCCCCATGTGCTGTTCATAACTTGCCGTACGTGTGAATACACTTTATGTAAGATTTCAAATGTTTAACCAAAAATTGTCTGAGTAATTTCGTAGAAACCACAGAGGTAAATTTTTTATAATTTTGGCCCCAATTTTTACCCCTCAACATTTATTATTTTGGTCTCAAATCAAAATAAAGTTTTACACATGTCCAAGTTACCTACATCTAAAATTTCAAGTGTTTAGACCCAAAATTGGTGGAGGAATTTGGTAGAATCTGCAAAGGTCAACTCTCAACTTTGACCTTTTGGCAGCCACATTTTCGCCCGAAAACTGATTAAAATGCTTGTTGTATGTCTGAATACCCGTTATGTATAAATTTCAAATGTTTAGACCCAAAATTGGCTGAGTAGTTTACTAGACACCGCAAAGGTAAAATCTTTTGAACTTTGACCCCTTGGCACCTCAAATTTCAAGTGTTTAGACCCAAAATTGGCAGAGGAGTTTGGTAGAGTTTTCAAAGATCAAATCGTTGAACTTTTGACCCCTTGACAGCCAAATTTCTGGCCAATAACCGATTAAAAAGATTTTCCCAAATCTCTATACTCCTTATGTCAAATCTCGAGTCTCTAGGCCGAAAATTGACAGATTTATTTGGTAGGGAAATGTACACAGACAGACATTTTCACTTTTCTAGATATATCGTATTTATTGATTTGTCTTTCTTTTTTTTTGTTTGTATTTTTACAAAAATAGAATGATTTGTTTCTATCTCTATTTGATGCAAACTTTGAGTTGTTATTCTGATTTATGATTTTTTAATAACTTTTACTTGCTTTCAGCATCACTTCACTCATGGTAGATGTGATACTGGAGTCTTTATATCGTAATTTTTCAGGTAAAATCCCTTAAGCAGGGTAACACTGATCAAGAATATACCAACTTTGTGGATGCCTGTTTTATAGTTTTTGACTTTTAGCTGGATATATAAACACACAACTGCCCTTTATATAATAGATGTCCATCCAGTACTTACAAAAATAACTAATCATGCAATTGTTTTGTGTGTCTGGATATGGCTCGTCAGTCTGATATGAGCTCTGAAGTATTTCACGCATGCAAGGCACCTGTGGGATGATTCTGTAGCCGACGTGTTTACTACTTTGTCTTTTTGAAATTGCATGTTTCCTCTTGTGTTCAATATGTGCAGATTCAGCCATTGTAGCTCCGTTGTAGCTTGCAGTACGCCAGGAACATCTGTTTTAGGCTAGGTTTTCCCACATGTCTGTTTGAGGGACATCTTCAAGCTATCTTTTAAGGAATTGTTTTCGAAGTCTTGAATCTGACATGCGGCAACGAACCTGACACTGTTGAAGCATGGTGTGTGTTGAGAGGTTTGGTCAGACTAAAATTTCTGTCTTACCACTTGATTTTCATCAGTCCAAGCTGGCAGACTGATAAAAATTGTTTTATTATTTGTTTATATCCCTTGCTTTTTTTTTTTTTTTTTTTTAAACTATTTCCTCAAGTCAACCATTAACCCTAGATATACTCGTGATCCGTTGGGTACGACAATTATGACTATTTGATTTGAAAATTTCGTTCGAACATTTATAAACTGTAACATCTGCTATGACATTTGATTTTGGAACAATTAATATTAAAATGATTTACGCCAGGATTATTCACCTTAGCGATATTAGATCATTAACCAATCATCAGATGATTTAATTTTTTTTTATGTGTATGAAAGGTGATAACGTACGTACGAATATGATGAAATACCGTAGCATGTTGTTAGGTAGACAGTTATGATGTTGCTGTCTGATTGAAGTATTGTTCTGTTCTAGGAGGTCCACCTACCTAGGTTTTACCTTCTCTCTGAGAATGATTTAGTTTATTGCCGATTGCCTGAAACGTCTCTACTGGGCTTACAAGGCTGCGCAGGTGTTTTCTGTAGGCCAGGGTGTGCTTATTTTAGTGCGCTGGCTTCTGCAAACCACACTTGATCTTATATCTAACATGGCAAGAAGGTCTTCCCTATCTCAACATTTCTTAAAAGCTATACTAAAAAAAGATTAATGCAATTCTCTCTTTTTCTCTGTCTCTCTCTTTTTATCTCTCCTTTCTTTCTCGCTCTTTTTATCGCTTTATATATATATATATATATATATATATATATATATATATATATATATATATATATATATATATATATATATCTTCTCCCTTCCTGTTTTTCTATCTTTCTCTTTCTACATCACTCTTTTTCTCTTTCACTATTTCTACTTCTCTCGTTTTCTTTTTAACTATTTCTACTTCTCTCTGTGTGTTTCCCTTCCCATCACTCTGTTTCTCTTCCCATTTCTCTCTCTGTTTCTCTTCCCATTTCTCTCTCTGTTTCTCTTCCCATCTCTCTCTCTGTTTCTCTTCCAATCTTTGTCTCTCTGTTTCTCTTCCCATCTCTCTCTGTTTTTTTTCCCATCTTCCCATCTCTCTCTGTTTTTCTTCCCATCTCTCTCTCTCTCTCTGTTTCTCTTTCCATCTCTCTCTGTTTCTCTTCCCATCTCTCTCTCTCTCTCTCTCTCTCTCTCTCTGTGTTTCTCTTCCCACCTGTGTGTGTCTCTCTCTGTTTCTCTTCCCATCTCTCTCTCTCTGTTTCTCTTCCCATCTCTCTCTCTTTGTTTCTTTTCCTATCTCTCTCTCTCTCTGTTTCTCTTCCCATCTCTCTCTCTCTCTCTCTCTCTCTGTGTTTCTCTTCCCACCTGTGTGTCTCTCTCTCTGTTTCTCTTCCCATCTCTCTCTCTCTGCTTCTCTTCCCATCTCTCTCTCTCTCTCTGTTTCTCTTCCCATCTCTCTCTCTCTCTCTCTCTCTGTTTCTCTTCCCATCTCTTTTGCTCTGTTTCTCTTCCCATCTCTCTCTCTCTGCTTCTCTTCCCATCTCTCTCTCTCTGTTTCTCTTCCCATCTCTCTCTCTCTCTCTGTTTCTCTCCCCATCTCTCTCTCTCTCTGTTTCTCTTCCCATTTCTGGCTCTCTCTCTCTCTGTTTCTCTTCCCATCTCTCTCTCTCTCTCTGTTTTTCTTTCCAGCTCTCTCTCTCTCACTCTGTTTTTCTTTCCATCTCTCTCTCACTCTGTTTTTCTTTCCATCTCTCTCTCTCTCTCTCTCTCTCTATCTGTTTCTCTTCCCATCTCCCTCTCTATCTGTTTCTCTTCCCATCTCTCTCTCTCTCTCTCTGTTTCTCTTCTAATCTCTCGCTCTCTCTCTCTCTCTCTGTTTCTCTTCCCATCTCTATCTCACTCTCTCGGTTTCTCTTCCCATCTCTCTCTCTCTCTGTCTGCTGTCTGTCTCTCTCTCTGTTTCTTTTCCCATCTCCCTCTCTCTGTTTCTTTTCCCATCTCTCTCTCATTTTCTCTTCCATCTCTGTCTAACTCTCTTTGTTTCTCTTCCATCTCTGTCTCACTCTCTCTGTTTCTCTTCCCATCTCTCTCTGTGTTTCTCTTCCCATCTCTCTCTCTCTCTCTCTCTCTCTCTCTCTCTCTCTGTTTCTCTTCCCACATCTCTCTCTCTCTCTCTCTGTTTCTCTTCCCATCTTTCTCTGTTTTTCTTCCCCCTCTCTCTCTCTCTCTGTTTTTCTCCCTCCCTCTCTCTGTTCCTCTTCCCACCTCTCTCTCTTTCTCTTCCCATCTCCCTCTCTCTCTCTGTTTCTCTTCCCATCTCCCTCTCTCTGTGTTTCTCTACCCATCTCTCGCTCTCTCTGTTTCTTTTCCCACCTCTCTCGCTCTCTCTGTTTCTCTTCCCATCTCTCTCTGTTTCTCTTCCCATCTCTCTCTGTTTCTCTTCCCATCTCTCTCTGTTTCTCTTCCCATCTCTCTCTGTTTCTCTTCCCATCTCTCTCTCTCTGTTTCTCTTCCCATCTCTCACTCTCTTTCTGTTTCTCTTCCCACCTTTATCTCTCTCTCTCACTGTTTCTCTTCCCATCTCTCTCTCGTTTTCTCTTCCCATCTCTCTCTCGTTTTCTCTTCCCATCTCTCTCTCTGTTTCTCTTCCCATCTCTCTCCCTCTGTTTCTCTTCCTATCTCTCTCTCTGTTTCTCTTCCCATCTCTCTCTCTCTCTCTGTGTTTCTCTTCCCATCTCTCTCTCTTTCTGTTTCTTTTCCCATCTTTCTCTCTCTATTTCTCTTCCCATATCTGTCTCTCTCTCTCTCTCTCTCTTCCTATCTCTGTCTCTCTCTGTGTTTCTTTTCCCATCTCTTTCTGTTTCTCTTCCCATCTCTCTCTCTCTGTTTCTCTTCTCATCTCTCTCTTCTCATCCCTTTCTATCTCTTCCGACCCCTTTCTCTCTCTCATCCCATCCCTTTCTCTCTCTCTTTCCATCCCTTTCTCTCTCTCTTTCCATCCCTTTCTCTCTCTCTCTTCCCATCCCTTTTTCTCTCTTTTCCTATCCCTTTCTCTCTCTTCCTATCCCTTTCTCTCTCTCTCACTCTTCCCATCCCTTTCTCTCGCTCTTCCCATCTCTTTCTCTATATCTCTTCCCATCTCTTGCTCTATCTCTTCTTCTCCCGCTCTCTTCTTTTTCTCTCTCCCTCTTCCCTATTTGTAATCTCTTTTTTTTTATTCTCTATTTGTAATCTCTTTTTTCTAATCTTTCTCTCTTTCTTTGGTTAAATGACGATTTATGACATGTGACTTTGCTAATGTACCAAGAACACTGCAAATGAAATGTTTCTTTTTTGCATGAGAATGCAAGATTGTTTAAATTGCTGATGGGTAGGAAGGAATACTGGTAGTAAAAGAAACAACAATAGCAATGCTCATAAAACTTATTTGAAGACTTAATGAAATGGAACATGTTAAATAATTTTACATTCGTTTGCCTTCAGGTCCAAATTTAATGTTATCTATTGACGGTTGCATTTTAATCTTAAATCTGCTGAAAGAAAATGATTTTTCTTCTCAATTTTCTAATTTTTTAATTTTTTTATTCTGTTTCATTTTTATTTATCATCCTTTTTTTTTTCAACCAATTTCTCTTCCCACTTCCTTTCTGTTGAACTCTTTCTCCGTTCTCTTTTTGTTAACACACATCTCTCAATCTCTCTCACGCGCACTAGCATATGAGCATAAAATACACGATATATCATGAAATGATATATCAGAGACAAACGTGAAAAATATGAAAGAAAAAGCAAATTAAACATAAATCATTTACTGGTTTTGTTCAGATCATTTTTTTTCTGAAGACGTTGGTTGCACCAAATGAAACTAGTAAATGTATTTTTTGATTATTTCTTCCTGTGCTTAATTTGTTTTTCTTTTTGTCATATATATATATATATATATATATATATATATATATATATATATATATAAAATGAACTTTGTCTGTGTTCATTCCCTATGGACTCGAAAACTGCTAAGTCAATTTTTATGAAATTTCATACAAAGGTACTTTATCTGCCTGGCAGTGTTCTTATATAAGTTTTATATCGGAAAGTCTTTGATAAGTATCGATAATCAAAATAATCCAATGAAAGAAGGAAATGGCGATTCTAAGCAAATATAACATTTTACACAGCCTAACATCATAAGTGCATTTGAGAAGTTTTATTACCACACAAGCTGAAACATATAAAATCAACTGTAAGTTCTTTGATATGACAGGGGTGTGTTATTTCACAATGATACTTGACTTCTTCATTTTAAACTTAAATTCAAGCCATTATTATCATACAAATAGTAATGCCAGCCATATAAAATTAACAGTAGGTGCTTTGATATGACAAGGGTGCATTTGAAATAATTGTTTCTGTTTATAGCACGATTGAAGTATGATACTTGACTTTTGCATTTTAAACTTTATTTAAAGTCATTATATACAAAAATAATTTTATAAAATCAACAGTAGGTTCTCTACAGTGCAATATAGACTACAGTATATTGTGAACTTAGTCACTGCAAGAGGCATGTGAAGCTTCATCCAAATGTATTTTGATAGGTCCCCTATTAAAGGTGGCAATCAATCGATTTGATTGAAAAATGGGCTATTTCATTGATTTCAATGACAATAAAAATATGGGAGTGTGAATCATTCGTTGATCCTCTTTCAATACCAGGAAATGTCGAGTCACTCTGCTAGTGTGTATGTACGTATGTATACATATGTATATACAGGATGATGAGAAATGGATTAATACTTAATAAAATACATAGTACGGTATCTATTCTGTTAGTATACTTGATCTTTTCTGTACTCTTTCAATTTAGAACTCCCTCTTAACTGAGACATTTATTATTTTTTATCTCAATCCAGATTGCTCTTTTCTCCCACATTAAAAAAACCGACCATATATCTAACTCTACTCTTGTGGGGAGACAAGTAAATAGGGATTTTACAGCTTCGATAAGGCGTGAACATTGCATGCTGACTCTACAATTTCCGTCGGTAACCATGACATCACTTCCACTTTCTGCATTACATTGTTAAAAGCATTTGTTACGTTGTTAAAAGTATTTGTTATGTTGTTAAAAGTATTTGTTACATTGTTAAAAGCATCTGTTACATTGTTAAAAGCATATGTTACATTGTTAAAAGCATCTGTTACATTGTTAAAAGCATCTGTTACATTGTTAAAAGCATTTGTTACATTGTTAAAAGTATTTGTTACATTGTTAAAAGCATCTGTTACATTGTTAAAGGCATCTGTTAGATTGTTAAAAGCATCTGTTACATTTTTAAAAGCATCTGTTACATTGTTAAAAGCATCTGTTACATTGTTAAAAGCATCTGTTACATTGTTAAAAGCATCTGTTACATTGTTAAGAAATGCATCTGTTACATTGTTAAAAGCATCTGTTAGATTGTTAAAAGCATCTGTTAGATTGTTAAAAGCATCTGTTACATTGTTAAAAGCATCTGTTACATTGTTGAAAGCATCTATTACATTGTTAAAAGCATCTGTTAGATTGTTAAAAGCATCTGTTCCATTGTTAAAAGCATCTGTTAGATTGTTAAAAGCATCTGTTAGATTGTTAAAGGCATCTGTTACATTGTTAAAAGCATCTGTTACATTGTTAAAAGCATCTGTTACATTGTTAAAAGCATCTGTTAGATTGTTAAAAGCATCTGTTAGATTGTTAAAAGCATCTGTTAGATTGTTAAAAGCATTTGTTACATTGCTAAAAGTATTTGTTACGTTGTTAAAAGTATTTGTTACATTGTTAAAAGCATTTGTTACGTTGTTAAAAGTATTTGTTAGATTGTTAAAAGCATCTGTTAGATTGTTAAAAGCATCTGTTACATTGTTAAGAAATGCATCTGTTAGATTGTTAAAAGCATCTGTTAGATTGTTAAAAGCATCTGTTAGATTGTTAAAAGCATTTGTTACATTGCTAAAAGTATTTGTTAGATTGTTAAAAGCATCTGTTACATTGTTAAAGGCATCTGTTACATTTGTAAAAACATCTTATGTTTGTGCTTAAATTTCAAATGGGATGCTTTTTCAGATATTGGAAACTGGTCACTAATTATTTATATTTTCTCTAGTCTTTGTTCTTTATAGAAAAAGAATTAGCATCACCTTTTTGTTTCCATCGTCTATCAATCAACATCTATTTTGTTTAGAGGGGAAGATGTGGAAAGACCTATGAAGATTCTATATGTCACTCTTAAAAGATTTATAGATTCTATATGTCACTCTTAAAAGATTTATAGAGAGATTGATTGCTGCTATGGATTATATAAAATATTTTTTATAATTTCATTTAAAGAGTACTCATTATGGGATTGGTAAAATTAATTCTATAAACAATAGTTTTGCACCATTTTTATCTTCTATTCATTTGTCACTTTTCCCTTGTTCATGGAGCAAACATTTTCTGATATTATGCATGCTCACATACCAGTTCACATGGATCAGTGGGTCATCTGGCTTTAAATTTTGCACTGTGTTGTCCTGTCTAATTATTTGCTTCCAAGTTTTCCTTGACCTTGATCAAAAAATTGACCAATCAACCTTCCTGCAATTTAAGACATACATGCTTCTGCAATGATTTATCCAGGCGGATGAACTCTCCATATGAACTAAATTCATTTTTAGGATAACCTTTATACTGAGCAAATGTAATGCTGTTAGCAAATCCTTTAATGTTGGATCTGGTCAGATTTAACATTGCAGACCCATTTAATCATTGATCTGTCATTGTGCTGCAGTTGGGTGAGAGAGGGCTATAAAATATGATGCTTCTGACATAGTTGCTATGCAACCTCCCCCGGATGTAGAAAGGGATACAATTCACAATTCACAAAACTTTGCCGATGCTATCTCCACTCTTGTGCTTATATTGAGTCCACATCCACTACCCTCATTCAGCATATCTTCTAGGTAGCTCTACCTTCTGGGTATTATCATCTAGTGCTATCTCTTTGTGGTGATGACCATCAATAGAATGTGCCTATTCCATGCATTTCCTCCACTTGTAGTTGAGGTTTGGGGCCAACTTTTCCTTCAGGTTACTGCATTGTATTACATTGCATCTAACATCCTTCTTGCAGACAAAACAATGATAGCAACCAGAATCCCTTAGAGGTTGTAGGCCGTACCGTTTTTGTTTTTTTTTTTATGATGATTAAAATCGTAATATGACATTATTAAACCTTATGCCTAGAATTCTTATTCCATTTTTTATCAATGATCAGTTCCATTTGCAGTGTTTTAATGTAACAGATAATAAAAAGGTGAGCTGAGTTGATCAAACTGATTTTCGGTTATTTTGAAATTAGCAAATCTGATAAATTCCTCTTAAAGCCTTCAACTTGGAAATTTATTTATTTAAAATATTCTTGTGTTATAAGTTGTATTTTTCAATAAAAGAAAATAAAGAATTGCTCATTCAGCAACTTGGCAACAAAAACTTTAATTTCCAGGCATACTTCACTTATGTGCCTACTCAAGAAAGCTTCATCGCATGTTTCAAAACAATTTTTGTCACTTACTATGGTTTTAGCTTTCAGGGGTGGCATCCCAGTCTCAACGCTTATCCAGTCAATTCATGGTTGCCCTCTCTATCTGTTTTGATATGATTGCTTTACAAAGCTGAAGTCTGGCAGCTGATTAACATGTTCCAACCATGTTAATTCCCTTATTTTCATATAACATTGTTTATGGATTTACTTTCTGATATTTGCATTTCACACAAAGTTACTCTAAGGATAGTTCTTAAACATTCTATTTCAAAGATATTGAGGTTCCTTTAATGCTTTTCCAGTAGTGTTCAAGTTTCACTTGCATATGTAGCAATAAGAACTATCAATGCAGTATAAAGTCTTCACTTCCCAAATCAATTACAATATGGTAGCCTTCAAGTCCAATGTAAACAAGTTCTTGTTGAGCCGCCCCCTTAAATAATCCAAATTCCACCCAACTTACAACATTAACGATTACTACACTACCACCTTAGATTCATTAACTCTTATCCTCGAGTGGCCTTCGGTCCTTGACCACCTTGTAAAAAAATCTCTTAACTCCAACTCTTACTTGACAATTCTACTTGTTAGTAGATGATAATAGAAAATAGAAGCCTGTAACTGAAACTGTGTATATTTCTCAATGATATCAGATTCTTTGGATTTTGAAACGTTAGGACTTGTTTTTGCTGATTTGTTCATTTTGCTGATTTGTTCATTTTTCTGTTACAAACTATAGACAATCAAAATTAAATTGAATTAAAAACAGACTTAACGAACATGCCTTTTAACAGGGTTGTGGAATCTGAGTTTTTTAAAAGTTTTTCAATATTAAGACTATCTGTTGATTCTTCAGAAATAAAAAAAATTGACTCCGACTCCTAGCATTCTCATGTTGTCAATGTGCAACCCTCTAGTAGGGCCACCCAAGGTGGTACCGTATCTAGCAAAGAGCTAGATAAAGGCTAATCCAACCCTGAAGTCCCAACAGTGTTCATGGGCAGAAGAGCCTAACGAAATCAGCAATATGGTCAGTCACTTAAGATCTCCTTGCCATTAGATATAACAGATGGATTTGTGGAGGAAGGTATGGGCAACAATTGTATACACTTGAAAACAAAACAAAAAAAAAACCCCACACACAGGCATCTGTTTTTTTTTCTTTTTTTCAGTCCTGAACTGATGAAGTGCAGTCAGAATGATGATGATGATGATGATGATGATTTCAATAATAACTGGCATATTTATTCATACCCACTGGAAATTCGAAAATGATTGTAGAACCTTTAAATTGTCGATTAAAAAGTAATTTATAGCTAGAATTAAAGTTTAAAATGTCAACGACAAGTAATATGGCTTATCTTTTTTCTCCTAAACCAAAAGAAAACAAATTTCCAAACACGCCTCTATCATATTAAAGAACCAGATTTTTTTTATATCTGGCAGTAAGCATTATTTCCTCCGATTCAGCAGGTATGTTGTAAAAAAAACTTATATAAACACATGGTAGAGTAATCTGAGCAAGAAAATCAAAATTCAGACAAGAGGATCCCAGAGGAAATCATATGATACTCAAAACGCAATTACCAAGAGAACCTTGGAAAGAAACTGGCCAATCGAAAGAAATAGAGGATTTGCCAAACTGATAAGCAACTTTATTTTTAAACAAATAAAACCGAATTTACTCACAATATCAAATATCAAATATATGTTTTATGAGAGAAAGATTTTTAGTTTTTTTTTTTTTTCATAACAAGTCTTTAACGGTAAGATTCTTGTTTTTGCTTCCTGTATGGACAGATTAGAGGAGAATTCCCCATTTATCTAAAAATCTATTTAAGACCCTCATATGTTTTAGGGGAGAGGAAAGTCATCAGTCTGACGTACATCACACGAAAACATGTATATCTGTCTTCAATATCTGAGAAATGTTTTACATGCATTTTCTTTTTAAAACCAAACACCTAAATAGGTTTTAAGCAGAGTTGTGGAGTCGGGTTGGGAAGGAGTCAAGAGTGGAACTAGTAGGAATGCTAAGAGTCAGTTGGATTTTTCCATCTCCAAAGAAACAAGAATCTAAATATTGGTAAACTTTAAAATAAGGAGTTAGAATCTAAGGAGTTGGATATTTTGGAATTCTATGAACTGGAATCGCAATGGAAGTCGGATCTTAAATCTTTTGACTTTCCAACCTAGATTTTAAAAGCGCTTTTTGTAAATCTATCTTCGATCTTTGAGAAATATTTTGTGCATATAATATTTTTAAACAAATCATCTAAATAAATTTTAGGTAGGGCTATGGACTCGGAGGGAATCACAAATTTTAGAAGGATAGGAGTCGGACAAATTTTTTAAAAAATTTCTGAAGAATCAACAGATATTAATTTTATTTTTATTTCGGACTATTAGTCTCATTTTTATTAGTTGTTTTTTTTTTTTTTTTTTTAATCTTTTTATTGGTTCACAACGTTTCGGCCAACTTCCTCTGGCCTTCGTCAGGTGGTAACCGCGGCGGATAGGAACTTCGAATCTCCTAACTGCATTCTCAGCCATCACTGCCATCCGTAGTTGTTGTCGTCTCACCACATTTTTGACCAATTACCTCTGGCACACTTTTGGGTGGGATTGAAACCGCTATCTTCAGACAATGTTCATCTGGAACCGTAGAGATTCAACGTCTCTATCAACTGCGCCACGGGCCCCGAAGGGCGATCAAGGTTGGATTCTTTGATCTTATAAATCCACATTTATTTATTATCTGATCTTCCATAGTCGGGTCCGTACCGATTGGTATATATATATATATATATTATTCCTTAATTGGAATTTTTTATTTTGAGATGAGCATTTTTATGTTAATTTTATTTTTATTTCGGACTATTAGTCTCATCTTTATTAGTTGTTGTTTTTGTTTTTTTTTTTTAATCTTTTTATTGGTTCACAACGTTTCGGCCAACTTCCTCTGGCCTTCGTCAGGTGGTAACCGCGACGGATAGGAACTTCGAATCTCCTAACTGCATTCTCAGCCATCACTGCCATCCGTAGCTGTTGTCGTCTCAGCACATTTTTGACCAATTACCTCTGGCACACTTTTGGGTGGGATTGAACAAAGCAACAACTAATAAAGATGAGACTAATAGTCCGAAATAAAAATAAAATTAACATAAAATGCTCATCTCAAAATAAAAAATTCCAATTAAGGAATTATATATATAAATAAACAGATAGTTTGAATATTGGAAGACTTCAAAAGATTCTGATTCTGCAACCTGCTAAAAGGCATGAAATGTTATTTAATATCTGTTTTGAATTCAATTTATAATCACGATTGTCTGTAGTTTGTAACAACAGAGTTGATATTGAAACAGAAGAGGTTAATGTAGTTTGATTGAAGCATTGTGTATATAAAGAAAATTTAAGATTATAGAAGGCAATACAATACAAAGGTGTAACAATTAGACACACACTGAAGAAAATTAAGATATAATGGTGGAATTAGCTATGCAGAGTCACTTAATACAGTACACACACACACACATATATATAATCAGAGTGGGCCAAAAGAACATTAAAAAATCGTAATCAGAGTTTTCTAATTCTGATGTTTTTTACTGCCCACTTTATATATATATAAGGTACTTTTTGTTCGCGAGTTCGCTCTCTATGTACTCTGAAACAACTGGGCCGATTTTTTTGAAATTTCACACAAATGTAGTTGATGTGTTTGGAAGTGTTCTTAGATAGGTTTCAAATTAGAATGTCTCCAATAAGTATTGGAAATCGGTAATCAAAAAAATCCTATTAAAGAAGGAACAATCCGATTTGACCAAAGTTAACAGCCTAACATCACAAATGTATTTGAGAAGTTTTATTACTGCACAAACAGAAGGGCTGGCACATAACATCGACAGTAGGTTCTTTGATAAAACGGGTGCATTCAAAATGAATGTTTCTGTTTAGAGCACAATTAAACTATGATATGTAACTTTACATTTTAAATTTTAATTAAGGACATTATATAAAAATAATTTTATAAAATCAACAGGAGGTTCTCTACAGTGCAATGTATTATGGACTAAGTCACTTTGGAAAGACATGTGGATCCCTGACTAGAACAGGCGATCAATCAATTTCACTGATTTTGATAGAAGTGAGAAACTTTTGTTGATCCTCATTCAATCCCAGGCAACATTGAGCCTCCCTACTAATATATCTATATTTTACTTGTGTCAGGGGGTGTTGTAATATTTCGGAAATTTCCCGTCATCAAATGTGTGTTTGACTTTCAAATGTTATGTTGGGACTATGGTAAACCAAGCAAATCCCACAGAAAATGGAAACGCTCATATATAAATTTTTGCATAGATACGTGTACTTCAATGTAGTCCTCATTATTATTATTTTTTTTCATCAGTTTCATGAGTTTTTAGCATTAATCATTTTTATGTTATGTATATTGGTAAACGTTTGTCTTGGATTTTAGTTTAAATCGTTCGATGCGTTTTATCGAAGTTGGTTTTTTTTTTCATATTTTAATCATTTATTTTATTCTATGCATTTATTCATTATTATTCATTCATTCATTCATTATCCATTTATTTATTTAATTTTCTGTACAATCATTCTTATCTGTATTTATTCAAGGTTATCAAATTTTTACTTATTTATTCATTCATTTATTTACTCGTGTTTTTCCTCCTATTTATTTAATTCTATGTCTAAATTATTTGTATCAAATAACCCTAAAAGGGTTGATATGCCATAAATCAAAACAACCAAATTCAACATTCTTTCTCAGAAAGAACTCTACTGTGGATAGCTCAAATGATAGCCACCTCTAACGAAAACATTCGAAACGAGTTTGGAATATTGTGACGTCACTGGACCCGCCCTCTGTTTACATGCTAATAACTCAATGACAGATTGGCCTTAGTGAAGATTTGGCATCTTCCATCTCATGGAGCAAGTATGGCTATCATATAATGCTCTCATAAGAGTTATTTGTTCTGCTTGTGTGGGGCTAGTCATATTCTTTAGAGAGATATTTTCTTTTTACTTGTACTTATTACTTATTATATCATCCTGGTTGGGTTAAGTAAGTTTCCTACCGAGTAATTACAAAGTCTCTGACTGAATATGACCTTAAAAGAGATCTAGTAGTAAGGCCTCATTTGAGGACCGTGGAGTTGCTCCTTTGTTACCATTGCTCCTGGGTCCAATTTGAACTTAGGAGTAATGGTAACAAAGATTTTAGGACATTTAATGCTACCAAATCATGCTGTCTGAAGATACTAGCTTCCTGACTCAAAAATGCATGAAATATTGATGGTATTGTTTGCTTCCTTTTGCTTTGCAAAACTCAATCATGTTCTGCAAAAACAAAAAGATTTTTCTTCTACAAAACCATCAGACCAAATATCATGAATAAATATTTGAAGGCATAAAGAACTTGCAGAATAAAACCTTTTCCAAAATTACTGGATTCGGCATTAAATAACCCAAAAAAGGGTTGATATACTGTAAAACAAAACAACGCAACCAAATCCGTGAATAAATATTTAAAGAATGTGAAGCATAAATACTTTTTCCAAAATGACAAGATCCTCATTAAATATTCCCAAAATGGTTGATGTACCGGAAAACAAAAACAACCAACAAATCAACCCAATGCGGATTGGTCTAGCACTCAGTGATATTATGGCTGCAGGGCTTTGGAGAAAATATGGTGGTTGGTGACCTCAAATCGTTCTCTACCGGCATATCTAGAGAGTCACTAACAAACAGGACGTTTGCTAGGTTACGACTTGGAACTACCCCCCCCCTCCACATCCCCAAAAATAATAAACGCTTCATGTAGTTTTCTTTTTAGTTACCACCGACTGATCCATGGTATGGATCTATCCACTGGGTCAATTGCCTCAGTTTAGTAAATCTCTAGTTCCTAAGGACGCACTGGAATGGGTACTATTTAGTTGGCCATCATCACTTGTAGCGTTGCCATTCCAAGAAAATTTTCCGGCATGTTGTCAAACACCCGTCACATGATGAAAATTCTTCACTTGAAGGTTCATAGTAATCTTCACCTTTGAACCAAGGAACTCAATTGTGTATTTTTGTGTGTCTTAGGGTACTTTATAGACCTTTGACAAACATTCAGTATCTTGTTCCGTATGACTGTCTCCATTATAGGCTTTTATTTAAATAATACATTTTACTAGAAGCATGTTGACAGGCGTCCTCATATCAATCTGAAAAATCACTGCTGTTTTTGTCCAGACTCATAATGACCTTGACATCTCTAAACTTTATTTACAATGCATTCATCTATTGTGTATCTTTTTAGTCCTTTTTGTTTTCCTTCTTTTTCTTTTTGTTCTGTTTTTCTTTTCTTCTGTTTTTTCGTTTCCTTTTTGTCCAGCTTTTCTTCTTCTTTTTGTCCTTTTTTTCTTTTCTTCTGTTATTTTTTTTTTTTTCCTTTTAGTTCTGCTTTTTTTCCTTCCTGGTCTGCTTTTTCTTTTCCTTCTTGTTCTTCTGATTTTTCTTCTTTTTTTTTTTTTATCTCTTCTGTTGCAATATTTTTTTTATATATAATGGAGGAGGGGCTTATGCTCCCTGAAAGTTGGGAGATTCTCTTTATAAATGCTGCCGGTAGGAATTGACGAATCAAATTAATTCACGTTCTGCTGTCAACCAATCAGAAACCATAATTGCTCCATAAACATCGAATCTTTTAGCATTCCAGCACATAATATTTTTCGTATCAACACGAGGTGGATCTTTTGCTGTTTGCTTGCAAGATTATAAAGTTCTGAACAGCAACCCACTGAAAATTCTTCATATCCAAGACTTGTATAAAATAGCTACCCATCAGAAACTCTTCTGAAATTAAATATGGCTTCCAATTCAAAATCTTTTTTATTCCTTTCCTTCTTCTTATGACTTTTCTGGGTTTTTTTTCATCATCTTCGACTTTCCTTTTCTTTTTTTTTTTTATCTTATTTCCCTTCCTCTTTCGCCTTTCCTTTTTAATCTTTTTCATATTCTTCAAATCATATTGACATAGAAATTTGTTATTTTTCTTTTTGAGTTTACCGTTTCCTCATAAGTTCTTAATCTTTCTGGTGGGACGTTGCAACTCTACATGGTTCTTTTAATGGCTTGCTTTACAGGATTTCTCATGCCAAACCATAAAAAGATTCCTTTTTTGGGACGTTTCTCTTGGAATTGAATACTTTTAACACTTAGGGTTTGCTCTGCTCCCATGCCCTTGTTATGGACAGAGGCTTTCTCCATCGTTCCATTGCAAATGTCAGTGCACTGTTGTAAGGTCATGCTTTGCACTTTGAGCGAGTCCTGTCTGGTGTTGTATTACTGTGGTGTACCAATGATAATTTTATTCTCTCATTAGCGAATTACAGCATTTGTCACAAAAATTGCCTGTCATCTGAGGGGTTACTGAGACTGCAATAAAAATTGGCAGATTATTCACACGCGTCTTGCCTTTTCTATTGAAACGTGAAATGTTTGTAGGTTTGATTGCTGATTCCTTTTGAGTATTCGTCAAAGGAATGTAATTAAAAAAAAAAGATTTAAAAAAAAAAAATTTTGTTCACCTCCATCCCCCAAGGCACAGTGCTGCTGAAACGTTAATTGCTACTGTGATAGGAATCACATAGGGGAACAACTTTAACAAAGAGTTAGACAGCAAGATATTTGTTCACAGTACATTTAAATTTTTGAATGTTGCTATGATCGGGAAAGCATCTAGAAACCTCTATAGTGAAGGTGTGGAATATTGCTGCTAGCCGGTTAAGTCAGTGGCAATTACGTTGAGGGGGATACAAATGCAATAAGTTAATTGGAAAATATTCTAGTTGAAGTACTTGTACATGTGTGATTATATGTGAAAAGAGAGGGCGCAGTGCAAAAAACAAAACAACTGGTTCTCATGTAGTTGTTGTCTCCCTGTTTCTACTTTTGTTTTTTTTTTCTCACTCACATGCCCCTATTTCGAATTCATAGCAGTGGATATCAATGGACTTTTTTAAATTTTAAATTGAAAAAAAAATTATTTATTTTTTGCAAAACTGTCAATAACAATTAAATATATATATTTTTTGAAGTTTAACCTATTTCAAACTGAGATAAATTATTGAACAGTAAGAATAATTAAATTTAAAAGATCATTTTTCAAATTATTTAATCAATTAAAATTCTATTTTTTACTTGATTACTAAATTTAAAGTGATGCTAGCAAATTTGAAGGTTTTCATGAACCTTTGCATAGAATTTTTACTTGATTAAATAATTTGAAATAAGAAAAATGGGATGATTTCTGAATTCATTGCTATATATACAGCCATGTTATAAATCATTTTGAAGCGCGTTTTTCGCTCTATTGAATCGTATTATTTGTTACTGTTCTCAATTTCTTCATTCATTTTTTGCAGGCTTTTCAATAGCATAGACAAAATTCAAATCTGCACAATTTTCTTGTTCCAATTCAAACTAGGCCGTAAAGCTGCTGAGACAGCTCATGATATCAATGATGTATTTGGCCTAGGTACCACTAACGAACATGTGGCACAATGGTGGTTCAAGAAATTTCGCAATAATGATGAGAGCCTTGTAGATGAAGGCGGTCATGGCCGGCCGACTGTGGTTGATAACAAACATTTGAAAGCCTTAATTGAAGCTGATCCTCGCAAAACCACATGAGAAGTTGCTGTTGAACTTGAGGTCGACCATTTAACAGTTGTTCGCCATTTAAAGCAAATAGGGAAGTAAAAAAAGTGGGATAAATGAGTGCCGCATGAATTAAACGATAATCAAAAAATCGTCGTTTTGAGGCGTCTTCTATCCTCCGTCTATGCAACAAAACCACCCATTTCTCAAGCAGATTGTGACGTGTGATAAGAAACTGATCCTCTACGACAACCAGTGATGTTCGCACAGTGGTTGGATGCTAGAGAAGCTCCACAACACTTCCTGAAGCTGAAATTGCACCAAAAAAAGGTTATGGTGACTGTTTGATGGTCTGCGGCCAGTCTCATCCATCACAGCTTCTTGAATCCGGGCAAAATGATTACGATGGAGAAGTACTGCAGACAAATCAATGAAATGCACCAGAAGTGCCAACGTATGTGCCCAAGATTGATCAATATGAAGGGACCAATTCTTCTCCATGACAGCGCTTGCCCACATGTTGCTCAGCACACCCTGCAGAAGCTGAATGAATTGGGCTATGAGGCTCTGCCTCATTTGCCATGTTTACTGACCCTCTCACCCACTGATTATCACTTTTTTAAGCTTCTTGACAACTTCCTGCGCAAAAAATGCTTCAAAAGCCGAGATGATGCTGAATTGTCCTTCAGTGACTTCATCGCTTCTAGAATTCTGGATTTCTATCCTAATGGGATAAATAAACTTGGTTCTCGTTGACAAAAATATCGATTCTTATTTCAATTAATAAAGTTTATTATGAAGTTGAATGTCAAAAACGACATTATTTTTGCACCAACCTAATATGTTACCAGACTGTTTTTTTCATAGTATTTTCAAGTTAAATTCATTTTTCTTATTTTGATTTATTTAATCAAGTAAAAATTTTATGCAAAGGTCAATGGGAACCTTCAAATTTGTTAGAATAGTTTTTTGAATTTAGTAATCAAGTAAAAAATGAAATTTTTACTTGATGAAATAATTCGAAATAAGAAATATGATTTTTGTTTTGATTTAATTATTTTTATTGTGCAATAATTTATATCTGTATGAAATCGGTTAAACTTAAAAAGAAAAAAGTCCGTTGATGTCAACCTGCTGTTACGTATTTAAAATAGGGGCATGTGAGCAAGAAAAAACAAAAGTAGAAACACGTAGAAAATGTATGTAGGCTAATGTGAACATTTTTTTCTCTCTATTTTATATGCAATACTAAATTTATTTTAATGCTAATAAGTTCAGCCTGTCATAATATTTTTTAAAGTGCAATTTTTTAACTACTATATATCGTCTTTCTGATAAAATTGCATCAGTAGGGAGATTTCATATTGGTAGAATAGTATTCTAAAAGAAGTCCAACCAAAGTAATTACCAATAGACCTGAAGCAATTTCAAAACGCTGTTGAAAAATGTGTATTATATAATTACACGCATGAAGGCATCAAGTCGCCATTTTATAATCGCTCACAGCAGGTGGCAAGCTGTTCGTTAATTGCTATATTTTGCTAATCCAGAATGTGTGAAGAATGCATATGGAATAGGCACTCAAAACGATCGGCAAAATTTAGGATATAAATCTGAATAAATAGTTGGGCTTCTTGGTGTCATTGGAAGAGTAGATATATACTTGCTACCCACCTTAGCAAAATGTGACACAAGGTCGGAACTTGAGGATGTCAAGCTAGCGCCTATAAAGGAGGGGCACTCTAGCCTATCAAAAATTTCTTGAACATCCCCCTGCCAGGTGGCAGGGTTTGGGAGGGTGAACCTTCTAGGTAATACCCAGGCGGTGTACTTAACCCCACACCTGTCGGGCTGATTGTCGAGAATCAATTCTTGACTGGTACTTTCTACCCAGTCTCCAAGCAACGGAAGCAGCAAGGAGACTTATTCTCATCGATATAATGGGGATAAATTTATGGCAGGGAGAGTATGATAAAAATGTTATAGGAAAATGAAATAAAGACATGAATATTTGAAGAATTGTTTCGATGTACTATGAATAATATCCTCTGTATTTGACATCTAATGCGACATTCTGTGTATACAATCGAAATGCTCTTGTAAAAATGAAAGTGTATTTCTCGGAAGCGTTCATTATTTCAATTTAAAATCTAATGTAGTAGCAAGAATGAAACTATGAAATAATTGCAGTGATCGAGCCAAAAATCGCCCTATTAAGAAAAGTTCTTGGTAACTGTGAGGGAGTAGATATTAATATGGGAATGAAAATGGTTGTGACCCCTCTGTAAAATATCTAGCTTAGAGAAACAGCTTACCTCCCCCCCCCCCAAAAAAAAAAGAAATTCTGAAAGAAAACAAAACTAACACATATTTTCTGGAAACTGACGTGAGAAATTCACTGAAGTGACTGAGAGAAAAGATTAGTATGTGAAGCTTGTGGTTTTAAAGCTATAACAGCCAATGAAATAGGAGGAAAATCGACTTTACTGCATTATATAGAAGACAGGTTTAGTGACCGATATTCAAGTTCATCCAACTTAAATTTTAACATATCCTGAAACGTAACTAACTAATGAAGATTGCTGTAGGTTTGCATTGTATATGACAAAACAAATTAATAAAGCAAAACAAAACAAAAAAATGCTTCTTGCCATATGCTTATCTGCCTGGTGTTATTCACAAGTCGGCACTCTGTTTTAGAAGAGGATTATCGAAGGGAGAGAACTCTGGCCTTCGGGCCAAGATAAAAGAAAATGTTTTAAAAATGGGTTTACTTAGAATTCCCCAACCACACAAATACACATGTAAAAGGGTAATTATGATAAAAGATGCTGGCTGAGAGAGAAATCCTTTTAAGTTTCCAACAGAGATGAGATGGACCAACCTCCCTCCCTCCCTCCCTTCTTTTTGAGTTGGCCTTGTGCCTAAATTTTTTGTTCATTTTCCCTTTTTGTATTTTTTTTTTGAGTGAATAAAAAATTCAATATCTCAAAGTGTAGTATCTGTTTTGCAGATGCTGTACTTAAATTTCTTGTTCTCTGTCAGTGGAGGAACAATCCTTCACGACTGAGAAAATTTAAAATTTTTGTTCCTTTTCTCCACTTTATAAAACGACCCTGGTGTCTAACTCTGTCCCGTGGGGAGGCATTGTAAATAGGAACTCATATTTACTAAAAAAAAAAATTTCTGCCAAAGAAACTTCATGAAATGAAGGTGGAAGATCTCAGACTTGGTCCCCACCAATTTCTGGATTTGTCTTTTGGCATGAGACCAGAAAGCAAAAGGGATAATATCATTTTTTTTATTTTTTTTTATTTATTAATTTTTGTAAAATGTTTCGACAATGCTTTTTTTAAATGGGAGTTATCTCTCTTAGATAATTCTCCTCTAATACAGAAGTGCCCGCAAGTCTTTATTTTCACTTTCTAATATACAATTTTTTTTTTTTACCAAATTATAAAAAATAGGATTTTAAAAGTTTATTTATTATTGTATTGTTTTGTTAGCAGTATTTTTAATAGAAACAAATTGTTATAAATAATGACTAACTTTTTTTTAAGATAATGTTTTAGTCTCTATTTATTAAATTATTGGATATAAATAACTTCCAAAACTTCAATCTTTTAATGCGTGAAGATTTGCTAAACGTTTTGAAGACAGAAATGACTTTCTATGCAATAGTTTAAATGCCTTCACATTTCGAAAGGGTGCAAAATCATTCATTTTTTTTACGTGTTAATAAAAAAAATTAATATAGCTTACTTGTTTATGAAGAAATTGAAATGCATTCTTGTGGAGTTAATTTCATAATTTTTAAAATAGGATTTTTAAAAAGTTTGTTTCGGTTCTTTGGACTATTGCATTTTTTAGTCATAGAGGCAAGAAGCATAGACACGCAAGTAGTCACATAATTGTATTAATGTAGAGAGATTATGATGATACGATATTTGTGGTTAGCTGTTTGTCATATTAAATACTGGCAATTGGGTTTTTGTGTTGATAGGATGGACAGCGTTTTTATCGTCAGCTGTTGAGTTTTTATTTTATTTCATTTTCACTAGTAAAATATGTTAACGGGTAGGTCAACAGTTCTTTAGAACCT